>NW_024609880.1:128971339-129161484 GCF_016920785.2 Ixodes scapularis | reverse complement strand
ATCAACGAAACAAGATATAGCTTCGATGTTCCCCTTTCTTATCGAATATCTATAGCTCTCGGATAGCCAACAGTCCGGTTCCACCAAAGCCCCTAAACGTCTTTTATATCCTAGCTTATTTCTTCTTCGTGTCTCGTTTACGACTCTTTTTATTACCTGTTTCTGCCTCTTTACCACCTTTTAGGCGCTCTTTTTTACCGCGTCACTGCGAAAGACTCCGAGCAGAGACGATAGCGGGCACGTCTTGACAGTACCGAGTTAATGCGACCTCGGGATTTGCCCCGGCAACCTTGCCCTAGTCCGTTCCGCATCACGGCGGACCGCACCGGACGCCACCAGCCATCCTAGCCAATCCGGTGCCGTGTGCGAGTCACGTGATCTTCGGAAGGACCCCGGGGGGGGGGGGGGTGGAAGGGGGGGGGGGGGGGGGGTCTGAAAAGGAAGAACGAGAGAGAAAGCGGCAGAAAGCAGACGATAGGTTAGCCTGTTCGTCTTGCCGCGACAGATTAAAGTTGTTCGAGTTCTTGTCAACTTGATTCATTTTCGTACAATGCGGGAGCGTTTTTGTGCAAAGTAAAACTAGAAAAACACTGGATACGAACCTTGCAAGGGCCGCTGCTTCTGCGAACTATGCGGAGGTCAAGTTTGTCTGCTTATTGCACAGGAATCGCTATGACGTCAGAACGCCGAGTTCTGATTAGCTCTGATTGGAAGGCCAGTGGGTAGACCTCAACGCTAGCTGCCTTGAGGTCTACCCACTATCCTTTCAATCGAGCCAATCAGAACTCGGCGTTCTGACGTCACAGCAACCCCTATGCAAGAAGCAGACGAAGTTCAGCTCCCCATAGGCGACGGACTATACAAGTTTGAAAGTTCTTTCTACGCAGAGCGGACTATCTAGAGCTGCGGACTGGTATGCGTGAATATTTAGTCTTTCAATGTCGTTTATTATGACGAGACGTGACGAATTTGTGAATGACAGATCACCAACGTCTGATACGAGCTTCTTGGTGAGCTAAGAAAGCAGACATTTGTCAAGGTGTGCTGTGTAGGAGAACTCTTTGCGTGCAGAGTGTAGGCATCGGGCGCGTACTAACTCAAACACTTTTATTTTAGACACCAAATGTGCTCCTGGGGACACCGGGTGCGGACTACATACCGGAAAATATGGTACATCAAAGCGTCACCAGCAATGTGGTCCCATCGAGACCACCCGTGTCCGCGTCTATTCCCCGCCGTTCCGCGAAGAGGTCGAAATGCATGGAACTTTTCCTTCTATAGAAAATTGTATGAACTCTACGGTCCCGTGATATCCTCGCAGTGTTCGATTGGCTGGGATAGCTTGTACAGCGTCCGCGGCGGTCTGTGGTAAGTTAAATAGGAGTCCAGTTGCCAATGGCATTGGAATGGAAACGAACGGCCGTCCATGTCAGCTCGTCCTACAACCCGGGGCTCGGTTCTGCTCGCTAACTCCACCGGAGTCGTTTCTTTTCCGCAAGACACCGGCGGCGCTCGAGGTGCCAGCCAGCGCTCGTAAACGGACGACTAACTCGGCCGTAAACGCCGCCGAAGCTCGTTAGAAAGCTCGCCGCGGAAGTTTTGGGCGGCCGATAAAAAGGAAGTGACGAACTGCGTTGCGTGAAAGACCGAATGACCTATCTGTGCGCCTGGACTCGTAACGCGCCGTTCCGAAGGTTCGGCTAATTGACATAGTGACATGACGCGGACGGTCGGGGACCAAATACACTGGAACGTGCCGCCGACGCAATGTATGGATGGGTAGATGAGGCTGAACCCTTTGAATCGGGCGGAAACTTGCGCCACATAGCCAGTTTTTTTTTTTTTTTTTTCACATTGGTTTATTATAGAGCTATATATCTAGAGATTTATTCTTAAAAGCTATATGTGATTTGTACGACGGAGGCGGCTCTATGCAGCAGGGTGCCCACACCGCCCTACGGTTTGCCCGGAAGGGAATAAGAAAATATTTATCTTTTTCTCGACCTATGCCAGTCGGATTATCTTTTCTTGGTATCTCCAGCTTCCCCATGTCTATTCTTTCATCATTTTTTCTAAATCCCAGTCCGTTTGTTAAAATACTCGCCTCCTCAGCTACTACAGAGTCAAGCCCCTTACAGTAAAGTAAGGGGCTTCACTCCTCTTCTCCACAACCTCCACGCACCGTATCTACTTCCTGGTTTCTAGCTCTATCTGTCTTAGTCTGCGACACCCGTCCCCATCTTGAACAATCAATCAATCAATCAATGTTTATTTTTTCCGCTTTGGAGGGGAAGGCAGAAAACAAATACCATCTAGCTACTTGGGAAGGTCCTGCTCCCCCCCCCCCCCCCCCTGTACAACCGCGAAACACACAGTAGATGAACAAACATTTGTCAAGAAAAAAAATGACATTTCCGGCAGGACAACATGTTCTCAGTGCCATAAGTGTAACACAAAATAAGACAAATCTGCGTCATATGTTCACATCAGCAAAAATGAAAGTTTCCTACAAAAAATATATGTATTGTAACGATTACCGCTTACAAGCTGTTCATTTAATGGACGTTCGCTTGCTTTGCTCGTAGGCTTCCAACTCTCGCGAGCACTCCGTGTTCTTCTCTTCGTTGTCTTCTTTTCCGCGACATCAGCTTCGTTACATTATCCCCCTCCCGTCTTCTGGAATTTTATCCAAGTTTAACGAAGTCCTTCATACAACGACAGTCGATCACGGTGAACCACGAGAGCCCGGGATCGATCGTTTTGACGTATGCGATAGACCACGTCACTGAGCCGTTTCACGATTGTAAAAGGTCCTTGCCAGTGACGCTGCAGCTTTGGGGACAGTCCTCGTTTCCGAACCGGGTTATACAACCATACCCTGTCGCCTGGTGAAAAAGGGCGTGATGTGACGTGTGCGTCATACTGGCTCTTCATGCGAGCGAGGCCGCTTGACAGCCGTTGTCGAGCAAATGCGTGCATTCGCTCGAGATTTGTTCTCAGTTTGCTCACGAAAGACACAGGGTCTGTGGCCGGTTCTGATGCTCGTGGGATGGTTAGTTCACAGGGCATACGAAGGTCATGGCCGAGCAGCATCATCGCTGGCGTGTAACCGGTGACCTCGTGAGCTGCTGTACGGTATGCGTACAAAAATAGGTGCACGATGGTGTCCCAGTCATCTTGACGATCATTTACAAATATCGACAGATGTTGTAAGATGGTTCGGTTCATTCTTTCTACCAAGCCGTTTGACTGCGGGTGGAAAGGTGTGGTCCTCGTTTTGGCGATGTTGAATATCTTGCAAACTTCTTTAAATACATGAGATTCAAAGCTCCTGCCTTGATCCGAGTGAATGCTCAGGGGCGCCCCGTACCTGGTGATCCAATTCCTCACCAGGGCGTCAGCAATTTCAGGGGCGGTCTGGTTTGGAATTGGAATAACCTCCGGCCACTTTGTAAAGTAGTCAACAATGACTAGCAAAAACCTGTTACCAGATTTAGATCGGGGAAGTGGGCCTAGCACGTCAATGCCAACGCGCTCAAAAGGCGCCCCCGTCACATGCTCTTGAAGCGGTGCTCGCTGTTTGGCGTGAGGTCCTTTACGGGAGGCGCACATGTCGCACTGTCGACACCACTGCTTCACGTCACTGTGGCACTGCAGCCAGTAGAAACGTTGGCGAATCTTCTTTATCGTGCGATTCACGCCGAAGTGTCCTCCTTCTGGACTGCTGTGCAGTTGTTGAAATGCGTGGGAGCAGAGTGTATGTGGCAGAACCAGTTGCCAGACGACAGAGCCACCCGCAGCGGACTCCCAGCGTCGATAGAGAACGTTCTCGCGAAGGTACAAAGAGTCCCATTGCACCAAGTAGCCCTTAAGGGTAGGAGATAAGCTGGATACCTCCTTGCCTTGAGGTCGTCTATCCTTCGTTTTCCATTGTATGAGCAGGCCGATGTCTGGATCGTCAAGTTGAGCTGCCCGAAGACTTTCCGCTGTCCACATTTCGTTGCCACAAGGAATTGTTTTGAGTGAGATGCAGCTGCGTTTTTCAATGCTTGTGCACTGCTTGCACGACTTCTCACCGCATGGTCGACGCGAAAGGCCGTCGGCATTGGTGTGGAGTGAGCCGGGGCGATGCTGTATGTCGAAGTTGTATTGGTGAAGGCGTTCCAGCCATCGGGCGACCTGTCCATCAGGGGTTTTAAAACTCAACATCCAAGTCAATGATGCGTGGTCGGTTCGGATAATGAATTTCCGTCCCAGAAGATAATGATGGAAATGGGTTATGGCCTTGATGATGGCCAAAAGTTCGCGTCGGGTGGTGCAGTAGTTGCGTTCTGGCTTCGTAAAAACCTTACTATAATACGCAATGACTCGCTCATGTCCATCTTGTTCTTGCGATAGTACAGCACCGGCTGCCGAGGCGCTAGCGTCGGTGTCAAGGATGAATGGTGTTGTGTCTTTTGGGAAGGCAAGAGTTGGTGGAGATGTGAGGGCCGTTTTGAGTGTCTCGAAGGCCAGTTGGCATTCTGGGGACCACACAAACGGAGCTTTCTTTTCTGTCAGGATATACAAGGGCTTGGTGATGTGGGCGAAACTAGGGACGAATCTTCGGTAGTAGGATGCCAGCCCAATGAAGCTTTGAACGTCAGCGGTGGATCTTGGGGTTGGCCACTCGGCAATAGCAGAGAGTTTCCGAGGATCTGTGGAAACTCCGTCCGTCGAAATGATGTGCCCGAGGTACTCAACCTGCTTTGTGCACAGCGAACATTTCTTTGGAGTAAGCTTTAGGTTTGCCTTTTGAAGTCGTGCAAGCACAAGCTCGAGATTCGCCAGGTGATCGGAAAATGTCTTGCCCAATACCACAATGTCGTCGAGGTATACAAGACAAACTCTGCCTATGAGACCATGCAGCACAGATTCCATTAGTCTCTGGAATGTAGCCGGGGCGTTGCAGAGCCCGAATGGCATCACTCGGAATTGAAATGAGCCATGACCTGTAGTGAACGCAGTCTTTTCTCGGTCATCCGGGTGTACGGGAACCTGCCAATATCCACTCTTAAGGTCAAGCGTAGAAAACCACTCGCTGCCTGCGAGAGCGTCCAAGATATCGTCAGTTCGAGGCAAAGGAAAGGAGTCCTTTTTGGTGACATCATTAAGTCGTCGATAATCCACGCAAAAACGTGCTGACCCGTCCTTTTTCTTCACCAGTGTGACTGGTGAAGACCAAGGGGAACACGCGGGTTCAATCACGCCCTGCTGTAGCATAGTCTTTATCATGTCGTTAACAGATGACTGCAGTGCAAGGGGAACTCGTCGAGGAGACTGTCGTACAGGGGTAGCCTGTCCCGTCACGATGTGGTGTGTTGCTGCTGATGACAAGCCCATATCACTGTCTCCCGTGCTGAAAAGCTTTGTAAATCTTTTAAGTAGCTGATGAAGCTTACCCGCGCAGGTTTTATCGAGGCCAACAGTCGCGCCCTCGTAGAGAGGTAACACGTGTGGGTCCAGCTTGGTTGATAATACGTGGGGACACGGACACGGGAACTCGGGATTTATTGGGAGTCCACTGTCGCAAAGAACCGTCACTGTGGCAGCACCCAGGGGAAACGAGTCAGTTCCCAAGTGCAGCAATCCGGCATTGAAGTCAAGCACGCATTTGTGTGCTTTGAGAAAATCAACGCCAAGAATGCACTGCTCCTCGACAGCCGCGACGACAACGGGCAAAGCAGCTTGAAGGCTTCCCACGGTGAAAGGCACGGTAGTGTAGCCGAGTACAGCTACCGTCTCCCCTGTTGCGGTCTGTAGAGCATAGCCACCGGAGTTTGCTGGGACAACTCGGTTTGCTTTCACCAGAACTTCTGGCCGGATTACAGAGGTAGTTGCGCCGGTATCGACAAGTGCACGCACTGGTACCCCGTCTACTTCGCCTTGGAGGTAGATGGAAGTCAAAGATGAAGCCAAGACGCGGGTTGACGTAATTCTTCTTGGAGCCATTGTCGTTGAGGTCCGGCTACCAGAGCCAAGGTCATGGTTTCGGCACTGCGACCGCGTGTGACCTTGCTGGTGGCAATTCCAGCAAATTGGAGCTGGAGGTGTTGGCGTCTTTATAGCTGGAGTTTGCGGTTGCATGAAGGACTCCACACGCGTGGATCGAGATGCCTGTCGGGCAGCCTGTACCTCCAAGGCACAAGTGTGTGCTACCCGCAGAGTCTTAGGGCGTGCGAGGCGAACCGCATCCTGTACCTCAACAGACGAGATGGCGTCAATAAATGCCATGGTAGCGACAGCCTCCACCGTGTCCTCTGGGCAGCCTGGGAACGCAAGACGTGCGAGGCGTTCAATGTCATCCGCGAGGTCGGAGATGGTCTCCAGCGCAGACTGACGACGGTTGCGAAGTTGTGCATGATGAAGGAACCGAAGCGGCCCTTCCCCAAAGCGCTCGTCCAATGCCGCGACCAAAGCCTGGTAGGATTGACGTTTTTCAGGTGCCAAATGATGCAATAGGGTCAACGCTGGTCCGGCGAGATGGGCGGCCAAGGCTTGAGCCTTTTGGGCCTCTGACCAATGGTTCGCGTCAGCGATGAGGTTGAATTGCGATATGTAGGAGGGCCAAGGAGCGGTACCGTTGTATGTGGATGGTTTCAGTCGCAGGCTCTGGTGTCCCAAGGGGGTTTGGGCTGGAGCGTCAACGACACGGGGCTCCATGGGGTCAGGCAATCGGCCCTCTAGACGCTGGAGGCGTTGGGTCAGAGATTCTGTCAATTCCCGAAAGGAAGAGGTTGCGCTTTGCAGAAGCTGACTCTCCCGCCGTGCGTAGGAGGCTTCGGCATGCTGGAGGTGGTTGGTTATAAGGGCTACGAGTTGGGAAGCTGGTGGGTCCGAGGCTGCCAGATTTCCGGCGCTGACACTTGCGGTGTGTTCACCTTGGGAAGTGGATTCCATGTTTCGGGGAAAACGTCGGCCGGAACGGAGCTCCACTTCTCACACCAAATGTAACGATTACCGCTTACAAGCTGTTCATTTAATGGACGTCCGCTTGCTTTGCTCGTAGGCTTCCAACTCTCACGAGCACTCCGTGTTCTTCTCTTCGTTGTCTTCTTTTCCGCCCTACAAAAAATATATATGTATATATCTCAGTCTATCCTACTTTATCTATGCTTAGTTCAAAAACTGAAAAACCGGTGTCTTCCAAACAAGCCACGAATTTCCTTTTTTCTTGCATTTTCCAAGCAAATGCTTTCTTTGCGAAGGTTATCTAGAACTCCTAGAAGAGTAAAAACCCATATCTGGTCTTCACAGTTGGTTCTCTCACGCGGCGCGGACCAATTTCGAGAATGACGTAGGCTATATCTTGATTCGCGGGGCTCCAAACCTGTTATAACTGTAATATTTTTTTTAAGCGTCAAGTTTCTTTAACACCAATTTCGTAGAGTGATCGTACGCAACATTACAAACGATCCGCATTGCCCTCTTTTGCAATAGAGAAAGTCTCTGAACATTTGTTTTTTATAGTGGAACCCCAAACCAAAAAAAAACAGTAATCGAGATAAGAGAAGAAGAGAGCATGATATATGAGTAACGTTACCAATGATGAAAGGATAGGAGAGCTTGATGACTGTGTTCTGCACCATGTCATCCCACAGCATATGGTCCATTAAAAATTACGCCGAGTACTTTAGCATTCTTCACGATTTCGACATTGCGTGAGTCAAGAAAGAGCTTTCCAACCCGACTGCTTGAGACAGTTTGTATTTTTTGCACGGAAAACAATTGCCTTTGTTTTTGCAACATTTATCGTTAGTGAATTTGCAATGGTCCACGGGTTTAACCTCTCCATGAATCGGTTCGGCCTTTCTATAACAGGGCCAATATTAGTTCTTTTAAAAAACCAACTTGTATCGTCTGCGTATATTATGTAGTTGACGGTATTATCTATGTTAATGATATCATTAATGAACAGGATAAGAAAGATGGGGCCTTAGAATACTCCCCTGCGGCACTCCAACAAGGAGCTCCCCCACAGAATTGTCGAAGATGGTCTCGTTCATAATGTCCTTCATAAACAATTTGTACATTTCCAAGGCCGATTTAGTCTGCCATGCCTGCTTCCCATATTTCCCTTTCAATTTCACGAACTCTCTTCTTAACCGTCATTTTCTCATTCGCCTCTCTGCTATTCCCCATATACTTAAAGCGATGTTTTCTTGTCCGCTTTTTTTATTTGGTATTCACGCTTCTCTTGCGTAAATATCTAAAACTCTCCCCGCCTATCGTTCTGCATCTATTTCTCTCAGTCTATCTTTAAATTCCATCTTACTGCTAGTTTCCCTTCCCTTGAATGAGGACCACTCCGTATCGCCCTGTACACCATGGTTCGGTGTTTTACCATGTGCTCCCAGATCGAATCTACCTGTTCCACGCTGTTTTATTTCTAGCCTTGTCTGGACATCCAGTTTTGTTCACAAAACCGCATTTGCAAAATTCAGGCTCGGACCCATAACTACTTTCCAGATCTCTCTCACCATCTCATACCTACTATAGTTCCACAGTGCTCTATATTTTTTTATTACAAATGCATTTCTGTTGCCATTAACAGTTACATATTTTGCATGTTCATTGAGGTATTCTATACCCTCCTTAATCCATACTCCTGGATACTTGTATTTATTGACTCGCTCAACCACTAATCCTTGTATCTTTTGCTCTGGAATTCCGCCATCATTGAACACCACTGATCTGTCACTACCGAATTCTAAGCATAACGTGTGGCCCTCTGCGCCACATATATCCATTAAGGACTGAAGCTCTACGTTGCTATTGGTCATTAGCACTATATCATCAGCATACATTAGACCTGGTAATGACTGTTTGTTAATTTGTCCTTGCCTGTCGTACGAAAGATCACACCCAAGATTCCTTTTTCCAACTTTTTTTTTTGATCCTCGGAGATACAACACGAAGAACAATGGTAACAAAGGGCATCCCTGTCTAAGACCTCGTTTTATCTCTATTGGCTTTGTTCTCTTTCCTTCTCGTGTTATTAGTAGCTTGTAGTCTTTGTTAAAATCCCTTAAAAATTTCAATCTTCCGTCGTCCACATCTAAGCTCCTTATTATGTTCAACAAATTGCCTCGATTGACAAGGTCATAAGCCATCTTTATATCTAATAGCGCTCACTAGAGTCTACTTTCTTTTTCTGCTACCTCGATACAATGTGTTAATGAAAATAAATTGTTCTCCAACCTCCTTTCTTTTCAAAACAAATTTTGTAGCTCTAATAGGACATTCTCATTTTCAACCCATGCCTATAATCTCTCCATGATAATCCGCATAGCTAACCCGTAGACTGCTTACGTCACTCTTGTGGGACGATATTTATTGATGTCCGCTTTGTCCCCTTTTCCTTGTATAGTAAACTTATTCTGCTTGGCCTCCATTGTTCCGGGGCAGTTTCCTTTATGATGATGCTACTTACTGCTTTAATTAACGCTTGCTCAGATTCGGGTCCTGTTTTATCAACTTTATTGGTACACGCGTACCATCTGCACCTGCTGTGTACGTGTTGGAACTCTCCATTCTGCTCTTTCTCATTTTTTTTGTCCGATAGTCTCAACATCGGTACTTCAACTAGCCTGCACCCGTGAGCCGTATCCTATGTATCCTTGCTGCTTGAACTTCTCTGTCATTACTGTGCCTATATATTCCATTGCCTCATCCCCTTCAAGCTGATTACCGTCAGGCAAAACAATATACTTCTCCTCTGACTTTGTTTTATGACTTAAGGAATTCAAGGGGTTCCAAAACTGCCTGGCTGCCTTCCTATCTTTTGTGTTTACTTTAGACAGCCATTGTGACCCCTCTTTATGAATATTTTCATTAATCAAGCAGGATGCTTCCCGCATACTTTTAATCCGTCTATCCGACTTTTCGTCTACCTCACTTTCTGGTTCCCCATTGCACTTAGAATATATGTGCTCTCTGGAAACTTCTTGGCGTTTTTTGTTTTTTTTGTTGTTTGCCTTTTTGCTTCATCATTCCACCCGGTCTCAAGTTTTCGTCTTCCTTTTCCCCTTCTTTTATTGCGCACTTTAGACAGCTCTTGTGCGAATAGCTTGGTCGGCCTGTGTAACTCCAACTCGTACGAGTATCCCCAGAAATCATCACCTCTATCTGCTTAACGACTACTTCCAACTGCTTCTCTGTATGAAATATTTGGTCGGGTTATTCGTCTTGCTCTGTCCCTGCGTTTCCTTCCCTAGTGAAGCTCAGCTTAATTTGTTTGTGACCACTACCCAGGCCTCTTGAACCCTTTTCATCTATTTCTGTTGTCTCTAACCTGCTATGCATTCTATCTGACATCAGTGTGTAATCTATGGGTGAATGTGAACTACCATTTTCCCATGTTATTAGCCCATTAGCCCGTCGCAATTCTCACCGGTATTGCATAAAGATATGTCGTGTGTTTCACACATCTCCAGTAGCATGTTTCCTGTTGAATCTGTGTACCCATCCAGGTCCTCTAACTGGGCATTCATGTCCCCTAGGATAATTACTTCGTGATGTTCTCCTGGTTCAATAATGCATTTCAAATATATTGTACTGTTCTCCTCGTTAGCATATACTCCTGTCCAGAGGTACACAAATCCAAGAATGACCTGTTCCCCTGCCAAAGCCCCTTTTAGCCAAAAACGTTCCGTGCGTTCTTCTCTGACTCTATGCCAATTTGCATTTTAGAGCGCAGCTCTTAGGCGCCTGTTTCCGGGTTTGGCGGCGTAGGCGTCGCCGTCGCCGTAACCGCGCTAAATTTAGCGGGAAATTGACTTCATGTGACCTCAACACCAATTCAATTCCCCGCTAAATTTAGCGGGCAAAATGACGTCACATGACTTGGTGTCACGTCATTTATGAACGAATTCATTTTCTCCGCTAAATTTAGCGGGAAAATTGACGTCACGTGACCTCAACACTAGGGTGACCACCTTCCTCCTAGCGAAATCCGGGACACGCGGGGCAAAGGGGGGGGGGGGGGGGGGGGGGGGGGTTAGAGGAAATATATTAACACGCACGCAACGAACCTAGGTTCTGTTAACAGATTTATTATCCTGCGCGGTTTATACACCTGATAATTGTATTGCAGCAGTTAAGCTCAAATTATTTCCACTTCCACTGATATATTTGTTTTAATGCCAAACATGTTATTAAATGTGTCGAAGTTGAAAGCATAAAAATCGACGATATCAGAGCTCAATGCATAAAAGGGAAATAAGAAACAGGAATTTTTTTTTTTTCAAATTTTTGTTTCCTGCTAACGCTTACTTTTATCAACATGGTCATACACAATGTTTTAACATTATTTTCTTTTTCGACCGATGCGAATGTGGCTGCTTTCACAAAAAAAAATATCCACAGCAACCTTTTCGCATAGACGCAGCAATTTGAAAATTATTACAATATTTTATATTTAAATTTTTGGCGAGCAATTTCTCTTACGATATTCTGCCACCAAAGGGAGAAACACAACCGCGCATGCGCGTCGAATCTCCTGCAAGAATGAAGGTCGCTTCCCGCAATGCTTGGATAGAAAATGGCGTATCATTGCGATTCACACGATTACCATGCGACCTCCGCGTTCCTCCGTGCCCCGTTGTTCGGCAGCACCATGAGTTGCGGAGTGAATTTTACGACAGTATGAAATGCGGGACATTTTGAAGATTTGGGAATTTCTTGCGGGACGCGGGACACGAGCCCTCAATGCGGGACAGTCCCGCGAGTCGCGGGACGGTGGTCACCATATACTCAACACCAATTCAGTTTCCCGCTATAATTTAGCGGGGAAAATGACGTCACATGACTTGGTATCACGTCTCCTATGAACAAATTCAGTTTCTCCGCTAGATTTAACGGGAACTTTGACGTCACATTACCTCAACAGCAACTAATCTTGGTGGGTACGTGCGCGGCAGAACGAATGCGACTCGAATGAGAGTTGTCGTTTTATATTTGACGATAAGTCTTTTTTACGACGACGACTGATTTTCCGCGTGTCAAACGAGAAAGCGCTTAGCTGTCGAAAATAATTTACAACAGAAGATAGCCGAAAGGCATGCTTTTTTCACGTTCACAAATAACCTGTTTACCAATGGACAGGACACGGACATAGAATTTAACAACTAGGTAAGATTCGAGCAATATATTAAACGTACCACAAGATCCACCATTATTTGAAAACAATTTATTTGAGAGTGATCCCAAATAAATGAAAAGAGCCAATCACTGCACTCCGTGAGCGCATTACATTACATTACATTAACATAGATCCCAACGTCCTGAATTGGATACAAAACTATTTAGAAGGTCGAGAGCAGCGGGTTGTTTTAAACGGCACTATATCCACATCAACTCGGGTTACGTCGGGTGTGCCACAAGGGAGTGTCTTATGGCCTTTACTTTTTCTTATATACATAAATGATATCACCGAAAACATACAGTCTCATATTAAACTGTTCGCCGATGACTGCGTATTGTACAGGGAAATAAACACGTCAGACGACCTGGCCAAATTACAAACCGACATAAATATTTTATCTTCTTGGTGCAATCAATGGAAAATGAGCCTAAATTTAAGTAAATGCAAACATATTCGTTTCTCGAGAAGTAAGCTGCACGATTCTCATAGCTACCTAATCAACGGGACTGTTTTATGTACTGTGTTTGAGTATGTTTACCTAGGAGTGCTATTTGCGTATTCCCTAAAATGGAACAGCCATATAGAACGTACAATGGGAAAGGCTAGTAAAATGTTTTATTTTATCTGTCCAAATTTTAGATCCGCGTCGCGAAACGTTAAAGAAACACTTTATTTTTCTTTGGTAAGAACGATCCTTGATTACGCGCGCGCTGTGTGGGACCCTTATCACGACTTCCTTATCAATAAACTAGAAAAAATTCAAAATCAGGCCGTGCGTTTTGTACTGAACAACTATGACCCTTATGCTAGTGTTACAGATATGAAAGCCATGCTGGGATGGGAAACACTCGAATGTAGACGAAGAAAACTAAGACAAGTTTTTCCACCGTGTTTTTCACAACAAAACAGGAATTGATAAAGCCACTTATCTTATGGAGCCATCCTACGTTTCTACCCGTTGTGAGAATTCTAAAAAGGTTGCTGTTCCCACCTACAGGACTGACAGTTTTGCGAATTCATTTTTTGTCAAAACCGCGAGAGAGTGGAACGACCTCCCGGAAGATATTGTGTCCATTGATGATAATGACGTTTTCTTTTTCCACTTGTTATAATGTTTTCTAAAAACCCCCTACAATAATGCCCACAGGGCGATGTAGGTACAATGTAAATAAATAAATAAATAAATTACAATGACTGACTTATTGCACGGGGTCGCTGTCAGCTCAAGAAACTCGTAGCGCGGCTGATTATGGTCGATGCTCCTTGCTTCGTCCCCATCGACTGATGGTGGAACCCCATTGGCTGAGGAGCGATAATGAGGGGACAGGCCACCCCTTGCCTTCCTATAGTTTACCAGCGTCTACGCTGCCGCGTGCGTGGCGGAGTTGACAACGCACGCGGCTGGAACGCGGAGGAACCAAGTTCGAACCCCGCCGGTTCTTTGTTTTCTTCATCTGTACTCTTCTTGAATGTGCCAGCACATTCTCGGCTGTCATCGAGTGTTCTGGTTCGGAATGTTCCGAACGGTAATAAGTTCGGGAATGTTCCGAAACACAAAGACATGTATAAAAGCAGCGGTGATGCGCTTAGCTGCTTCGGAGAAGTCACCCTTTCGTCGACGACGCAGGATGGTAGGTACTTTTTGTTTAAGTTTGCACACAGGTGCAAGTTCGCCTCATTAAACATTATTTAAACTTTACATTCGTTTATCATTGTTTATTTGTGACGTTATATATAATGGAATGCTAGGTGGAGTGCACGAGCCTACAGAAGTTTAAAAAAAAACTAAAAGAGAAAAAAAAAAAAACACCGACCAGGAAGTGTTTCCCAGAAGGCAGCTTTCGATCGATGAGCCCCCTGAGTACAGTTGACAGCGGCAATGGGAAGCGCCCTTTCGGGTTGCAAACAAAACCGGCATTGTGTACCTGACTGCGACGAAACTGGGTGCCTCGTGATCTGGGCCGGCTGAACAACTAATTAAACGGACCACCAGCGAGGGATCAGAGCATTCGAAAGTTTCTAACAAGCGGTGGGCGCGTGCACTTTTAACGAACTCGTTAAAATGGAAAAACAAGCGCTTTGTATCGAGTTTCGCGCAGAAACGTGTTGTTCGCAATCAACAAACAGACATGAATATTTCGAAGAGAGTGTTGACGTACTTATTACGAAAATGAAACTCAAAACATCAACGAAAAAACAACTAATATTAATAATAAGAAGAATTTTTGTTTTCTCTGACCACAAGCCATCCTGCCAGTTGCAGTCCACACTCTAGTAAAATCCTGTGCGTCTACTGACTCGCCACCTACTCAAGTGCTTGGAAGAACTAATCGCCGCAATTAATGGAACATGGCGTCGTGCTCAGTGTTACAGCGCTAAGTATTTTTGTTAGGTCTAAAGATATCTTCAGCCTCGTGATTGGCCGAGCCCCCTCCCTTCAGGGGCTTCTATAAAAAAAAAAAAAAAGCTTTATAGGAAGAGCTGACGCCCTAGGTGTGTACTGAATGACTGCCGTATAGCAAAGCGTATAGCCACAACCAGAGCTAAAATTTTAAAAATATATAACAAGGGCGGAAATAACTCCGAGACCTGACATGGACATACGTATAGACCCTATTTTTTTAATCAGCTCTTGGAGGCGCTGTTGCAATTTACGTCCCTGGTGAGATGGTAAGCAATCTCTGCGGTAGCACCGCGTCTTGTAACGTTCGTCAATTATTTTAGGACCAGTTCTTCAGGTGGTTAGCTAAAGAACCGGTTAGCGAGAAACATTTTTTTTAAAACCTCCCCAAGACGATTGATGATACTTTGTTGAATATTGTCACGGGTGGTGACCAAAAATAACAAATAAACAGGAAGAAATAAACGTTTAATGTGGCGAACTTGTGCCAAAAATAAAAGGGTACAAAAGATAATAATAGAGCGTCGCGGGCGTCGAAGTCGGCGTGGTAGCAGAGTCGAACGCTGGGGCTAGACTGACTCGACAATGTCGCGAGCGGCGTCTTATCTAGAGTGAGTCACTATCTCGAAGATTCGGCGGAGAAGGTTCGAGCGTAGTGCGCTCGGGGCGGGAATGAACACGCACTTTCTAGAACAACATAAGCAGGGATAACCGACACAAGTTATGTACGGAGCAAGAATAAACAAGAAAGTTCTAGAAGTCCGTGACCCTGCGCGCGGCATTATCCCCCCTTTAAAAGCGCATCGTCCCGATGCAGCACAAAACAAAACAAAAAATCCAAAACAAAACGACAGCAGAATCGCGAGCCACAGTTCACAGTTCAGAGTTCACAGTTCACTCGTCGACAAGAGTAAAAAGTTCTATCGTTCGTAATACGGCTTCAGCCGGACGACGTGTACCACCTCGGGTCGCGGCTGACGTCTTGCAGATGGGCGCGTTCCGTCGGGAAGGACTTCGTAGTTCAGATCGCCGAGCCGTCGGATGATCTTGTAGGGTCCGAAATAGCGTTTCAGAAGCTTCTCGCTGAGACCGCGGCGCCGTATTGGTGTCCAGACCCACACCCGGTCTCCGGGTTGAAAGTGGGCGTCACGCCGGCGAAGATTGTAGCGGCCGGCGTCGACACGTTGCTGGTCTTGAATTCGTAGTCTGGCTAGCTGGCGGACCTCTTCTGCCCGTTGAGCAACCACCTGGGCGTCATCGCTCCCGTCGTCGACTGACTCGTGCGGTAACATAGAGTCCAGCATAGTCGTCACCGCCCGGCCGTACACCAGCTGGAAGGGTGTCACTCCTGTGGTCTCTTGCACCGCTGTGTTGTAGGCGAACGTGACGTAGGGCAGCACTTCGTCCCAGGTCTTGTGCTCCACGTCGACGTACATAGAGACCATGTCGGCGATTGTTTTGTTGAGCCGCTCCGTCAACCCATTGGTCTGCGGATGGTATGCTGTTGTTCGACGGTGTTCCGTGTGGCTTAGACGAAGGATCTCTTGGGTCAACTGTGCCATGAACGATGACCCTCGGTCTGTGATCAGTACTTCGGGGGCGCCATGCCGGAGGACGATGGACTCGATGAAGAACTTGGCGACTTCGACCGCAGTCCCCGACGGAAGGGCTTTCGTCTCGGCGTAACGAGTAAGATAATCGGTGGCGACGATTATCCAGCGGTTCCCCATCGTTGACGGTGGAAAAGGACCCAGCAAATCCATTCCAATTTGCTGGAAGGGCTTGGTTGGCGGGGTAATTGGCTGGAGGAGACCTGCTGGCTTTGACGGCGGTTTCTTGCGTCGCTGGCACTCATGGCACGATCGCGTGTAGAGATGGACGGTTTTCGGCAGCTTGGGCCAGTAGTATTTTTCACGTATTCGGGCTAGTGTTCGGCTGTAACCGAGGTGTCCTGAAGTTGGGTCGTCGTGGCAGGCTTGAAGAATCTCTTCTCGAAGGCTGGTGGGGACTACCAGAAGCCACGACGAATTACTGGTTCCAAAATTTTTCTTATAAAGTACACCTCTTCGAATAGCGAAGGTCGGCAGGACTCGTGAAAAGACACGAGAAACGGTACTTCCTCGTCCTTCTAGATGCTCAATCAGGGCGCGGAGCTCCGGATCGTCTCGTTGAAGTCCTGCCATGTCGTTGGTGTCCACGGCACCTAGGAAACACTCGTCATCATCCACGTCGGTACAGTCTGGCGTTTCGACGGGGGCTCTGGACAAGCAGTCGGCGTCGCTATGTTTCCGTCCTGACTTGTAGACTACGGTCATGTCAAATTCTTGCAGTCGAAGACTCCATCGAGCCAGGCGTCCTGAAGGGTCTTTGAGGTTTGCAAGCCAACAGAGCGAGTGGTGGTCTGTGACCACCCGGAACGGGTTCCCGTATATGTACGGACGAAACTTTGTGATCGCCCATACAACCGCGAGACATTCTTTTTCCGTCGTGGAGTAATTTTTCTCCGCTTTTGACAGTGTCCGACTTGCGTAGGCAATAACTCGCTCCGTGCCTTCCTGTAGCTGTACCAATACCGCACCAAGGCCGGAGTTACTTGCGTCCGTGTGAATTTCGGTTTCGGCGTGCTGGTCGAAATGTCCGAGGATCGGAGGTGTCTGAAGTCTTTGTTTCAGTTCGTCGAACGCCCGTTCTTGTTCTTCTGCCCAGTGAAACTTCACGGCGTCTTTCGTAAGATGTGTGAGGGGCGCCGAAATTTTTGCGAAATCTTGAACGAAGCGCCTGTAGTACGCGCACAGCCCCAGGAATCTGCGGACGGCCTTCTTGTCCGATGGTCGAGGGAATTCGGCTACGGCGGATGTCTTCGCGGGGTCAGGGCGTACTCCTTCGCTACTAACGACATGACCAAGGAACTTAAGTTCGGCGTAGGCGAAGCGGCACTTCGTTGGCTTGAGTGTGAGCCCTGCGGTCTTGATGGCTTGGAGCACGGCCCTAAGCCGTTTCAAGTGCTCGTCGAAGTCTTGCGAAAAAACGACGACGTCATCCAGGTAAACGAGGCAGCTCTGCCACTTCAGTCCCGTTAGTACAGTATCCATGACCCGCTGGAAAGTCGCCGGCGCCGTACAGAGTCCGAAGGGCATCACCTTGAACTCGTAAAGTCCATCGGGCGTGACAAAGGCAGTCTTCTCGCGGTCCCGTTCATCGACCTCAATCTGCCAGTAGCCACTCTTCAAGTCCATCGACGAAAAGTACCGGGTGTGGCGTAAACGGTCGAGGGTGTCATCTATGCGGGGAAGCGGATAGACATCTTTCTTTGTAACAGCGTTCAGCCGCCTGTAGTCCACGCAGAACCTAAGGGTTCCGTCTTTCTTCTTCACCAGCACAACTGGAGAGGCCCACGGACTGCTTGAAGGCTGAATAATATCGTCGTCGAGCATTTCTTGAACTTGTTTCTGGATGGTTTCCCCCTCCTTCACCGAAACTCGGTACGGCGACTGATGAATAGGGGGCACGTCATCGTCAGTAACAATTCGATGCTTCGCAACCGCTGTTTGGCGTAGCCTTGACGATGTGGCGAAGCACTCACTGAACTCAGCGAGAACGTCAGTCAGCTGTCGTCGTTGTGGGCCTGGGAGGGATGGGTCGATGTCGAGCTTTGACGGCGTGGTTCCCTTGTGGTGCGTCGGAGAGGCGTCTTCTGAGATCACGGCGATGGCGGCCGAGTCCTGAATTTCCTCGACGTAGCCCACAGCTGTACCCTTTGTAAGGTGCTGCGACTCTTGCCGGAAGTTGGTGACAAGGGCTACGGTACGCCCGTCCTGGAGCTCGGTTACGCCTCTTGCAATACCAATCCCTCGTCCAAGGAGAAGTTGGACGCTTCCTTCCAACAGTGCTATCCCGCAGGTGGCTTCGTCGGTCCCGACGGGGACAAAGACACTGGACAGCGGCGGCAGGTTTACGTGGCTGGTAAGGACTCGCACTGCAGCTAACGTCGCTTTGGGATCTTCCGCCGAGGGAACAGGTTTCCGAAGCGTCAGCTTGTTCTCCCCAAGGTCGATGATGGCGCCGTATTCACACAAAAAGTCCATTCCGAGAATGACGTCTCTCGAACAGTCTTGCAGAACGACGAACTTGACAGGGCAGGTTTCACCATGGATCTCAACGCGAGCAGTGCACCTGCCGACAGGCGTGATGAGGTGTCCGCCGGCGGTTCGTATCTGTGGTCCATCCCACGACGTCGTAACTTTCCGAAGGCGACGAGAGAGTCTCCCACTCAAAACGGAGTAATCCGCTCCGGTGTCGACGAGTGCTGTCGCGTCGTGGCCGTCGATGATAACGTTGAGGTTGTTCGACACTGTTACAGAAACGTCGTTTCGGGGCGTTGCGGCGTTAGAGTGGGAGAGCTCCGACGATCTTGGAGGATCTTGGCATCGTTCGTCTTCGGCAACACCACCTCCCGGCATTGCCGCGCCTAGTTTTCCCGACGGGACGCAATGGGTGACAGGCTGTCTCGGCGAGACCGGCGGAAGGGCGATGGCGAGCGTCGGGGAGATGGCGAACGGAATACTCGGCGGGGAGACGACTCAGGAGTTGAAGAGCGGCGGAGGTAGTCCTCGATGTCCCGAGGTCGCTCTCCAAGACGTGGTCGAGGGTCGTTGGGCGCGAACCCTCGTAGGCCGAGCTGGCGGTAGGGGCATCGTCGGTAGATATGGTCGGCTTCCCCGCAGTGGTAGCACAACGGGCGTCGATCAGCCGTCCTCCACACGTCGGTCTTCCTTGGCGCAACTTGTTCTGGACGAACGTGTGCCCGATTTTCCTGGCGTCGGGAATGCTGCGGCTCTGGAAGCACACGTCCGGGAGGCGCCATGTACGGCCGCGGTGCTGATGGTACTCGGCGGAGCATTTCGGCGTAGCTTACGGCTGGCTCCTGCTGTGCTGCTGCGGTGACGGCAACCTCGGGATGGAAAGCTCGGTGAACTTCCTCTCGGACGACGTCGGCGAGTGAGAGTGAGGCTGGGCGATCTGCAGCAGGTAGAATCTTCCGGAGCTCTTCCCGGGCGATATCCCGGACGATATCCCGAAGGCTGTCGACACCGGTGGTGCTCAGGTCCGGAAGTGTAGCTGCGACGGTTGGAGAAGTAGGCGCGCCGGCGAGTCGGTGGTAGTGGCTTGCTCGGGCCGTCAGTGCGCGCTCGATGTTCGTGGCTTCACTCACAAATGCATCGACGGTCGTCGGGGGATTGCGAACCAGGCCTCCAAAAATTTCTGCCTTGACGCCTCGCATGAGGATTCGAAGTTTCTTTTCCTCAGCGGCCTCCGGGTCTGCTCGGGCACTTAGACGCAGAACATCCTCTACAAAGCTGGTCAGGCTTTCATTGGGGCCCTGCACCCTTGTTTGAAGCAGGTCCTCTGCTCGCTGGCGACGATGGTGGTTAATGAATGTTCGTTTGAGTTCGGCGACGCAGGACTCCCATGTGGGGAAGGAGGCTTCGTGGTTTTCAAACCAGTGCCTCGCAGTGCCTTCAAGCGAGAAGTAAAGGTTGTGGAGGCACTGCTCAGTCGTCCACCTGTTGTGGCGGGCTACACGTTCGTAGTGTCGCAGCCAGTCTTCGATGTCTTCGTGGATCTCCCCGTGGAAAGGCGTCGGAGTCCGAGGTGCGACGGGAAGGTATACGACGGCGGCGGCGGACGGGTTCTGCGACGACTGGTTGTCCATCGTCGGCCTCGTTGGCTGCCTGGTCCGGGGTGGCAGAAGTCCGTGTTCCGGGGGTAGACCTTGGGTGCGGCGACTGGATCGGGTCTCGATCTGGTCTTCGCTCGGTCCTCGGGAGGCTGGGTCCGGACTTGCACTGCGGGAACTCGGAGGGGAGCGCTGCACGGGCATGCGGGTACCCCGCACCTCCACCAAAATGTCACGGGTGGTGACCAAAAATAACAAATAAACAGGAAGAAATAAACGTTTAATGTGGCGAACTTGTGCCAAAAATAAAAGGGTACAAAAGATAATAATAGAGCGTCGCGGGCGTCGAAGTCGGCGTGGTAGCAGAGTCGAACGCTGGGGCTAGACTGACTCGACAATGTCGCGAGCGGCGTCTTATCTAGAGTGAGTCACTATCTCGAAGATTCGGCGGAGAAGGTTCGAGCGTAGTGCGCTCGGGGCGGGAATGAACACGCACTTTCTAGAACAACATAAGCAGGGATAACCGACACAAGTTATGTACGGAGCAAGAATAAACAAGAAAGTTCTAGAAGTCCGTGACCCTGCGCGCGGCAATATAACGACGGAAGTACCTCGCCAAATCCCTCGAATTCGTGATTTCTGAAAAGCTTCATCGTCCCAGAAAATCTGACATCAACATGTTCGGAAGTCGGGAGTGACCGGAAGTATATTGGGAAGCCAGACACGGTTTGTGTTTGTAAACAGTAAAAGGGTATAGAGCTGCGAGAGATTCAACCAAGTGCGTGCTATGGTAAACCGTGCGGTCACATAAAAGTGTTAAGGTTAAAGTTACGCACATTATTTTGACCTGCAGAGAAACTTCACGTGTCTCTCTAGTAGCAAATATCTATACGAGCTACAGTACCAAGGTTAACGCCTGGTACCTAACCTTCACTGCCAGAAAAAAGAAAAAAAAAACACAATTTGTCCTATATACACACCCCGAAACTTCAATTCCACATAAAGCGTGCTGAAGTCGAATCGACGGTACCAGCTTTCACGCTTTTGATAGCCGAGTGGCACAACTTATTAAAATAGCTAATGGACGTGTTACTGACTACAAAATATAGTAATCGGGGTTTTTTCGGCCCTGCTGCAAATCCTCAGTGTTTTTTTTTTTTCTTTGAATCTTGTAGCCTTTGATACGTACTTTAGATGTTTAATTGGGTATGTCTAAGCGTTATCAGACCGTTCGTATACGTTTCAAGCTCTCTGTTCGACATCAGTGCACTGCACGTCGAGGCGAAGCTTAGGGGTGCATATCATATGAAACAAAAAAGTGTAAGACGACACCTCTTTTCTTTTGTATGTGTGTGCGTTGACTTGCAAAGTCTTTTCTTCCTTTTTAATGAGAGAAGTATTAGGAATATCGTGATTTTTTTTCAGAATATCGTGATTTTTTTTTGACAAAACTGTAAAGTAGCTTTTTTTTCTCCGTAAATTAGAACACGCGAAGTAGCGAAGAACTGTGTGTTCTGAGCCACGTTTACTCGATGAGTGAAATCGCGCGGGCTTCTGTCCATTCCCACGAATTTCCGCACAGCTCAAGACAGCGCGCTTTTTCTACAGTGCAATTTGGCAGATGGAGTGTGGAGTCGACATCTGTCGACATCTGTCGGCATCTGTCGGCTTTTTGTTCATGCCTCCAGTGCCTGTATTTCTGTACAGACGCAAATAAAATGATTGATTGATTGATTGATAGTCTCATTAACTCTCTCGTCCTAACCTGTTCGACATTAAGAAATGTTGTAAGACAAATCCTGGGAATCTGCTTTCACCTGAAGGCAGATGCTCAGTCTCGTGCATGCACCTCAGTAACAAAAAAATGAAAGCCGTTTACAACTCCCTGTAACGCCGAATTAGAGCGCAGCTCTTGAGGAGGAGGAGGGAAGGGTACTGGGGGGTGGGTCAAGTGACCTCGGGGGCGGGGGGTCACGTGACCTTGGGGGTCACGTGACCTTGGGGCGTCACGTGACGTCGCGGGGGTCACGTGACCTGGGGCCACGTGACGATACCGATGACGTCATCAGTAGCGTCACTGATGACGCCATCAGTGATGATGATGACGATGCGGATGCCGGTGACGTCACTAATGACGTCATCAGTGATGATGACGATGACGATGCGGATGCCGGTGACATCATCAGTGACGTCACTGATGACGTCATCAGTGGCTATGACGTCAACGGGGGGTCACGTGACCTCGGGGGTATCCCCAGGTCACGTGACCCCAGGGGGGGTCACTTGACCTGGGTAACCATCGTGACCCTCGTGAGGGTAACCCTAGTAACCCTTGTGAGGGCAACTCTCGTGACCCTCGTGAGGGCAACTCTCGTGACCCTCGTGAGGGTAACTCTCGTGACCCTCGTGAGGGTAACTCTCGTGACCCTCGTAAGGGTAACTCTCATAACCCTCGTGACCCTCGTGAGGGTAACCCTCGTGAAGGTTACCCTCACGAGGGTTACTAACCCTCGTAACCCTCGTGAGGGTTACGAGGGTAAGTAACCCTCGTGAGGGTAACTCTCATAACCCTCGTGACCCTCGTGAGGGTAGCCCTCGTGAAGGTTACCCTCACGAGGGTTACTAACCCTCGTGAGGGTTAGTAACCCTCACGAGGGTCACGAGGGTTACTAACCCTCGTAACCCTCGTAACCCTCACGAGGGTTACGAGGGTTACTAACCCTCGTGAGGGTAACCCTCGTGAAGGTAACCCTTTTGAGGGTAACTAACCCTCGTAACCCTCGTGAGGGTTACGAGGGTAAGTAACCCTCGTGGCCCTCGTGATCCTCGTGAGGGTAACCCTCATGAGATTAACCCTCGTAACCCTCGTAACCCTCACGAGGGTTACGAGGGTTGCGGTTACGCCGACGCCGACGCCGACGCCGACGCCGACGCCGACGGCGACGCCGACGCCGACGGCGACGCCGCTCAAGCCGGGAACGGGCCCCTAAGAGCTGCGCTCTAAAAGGCATCAACCACCTCTTTCTCGCCGAGTGCACAGCCGTTGAGCTGACTTACCGCCGGAAAATAACATGGAATACATTTGTTATTTAAGTCATACCGGGCTGCGTACAATTGGTCCCTGTTCGAGTCGATGCGCTACGATCGCATTCATATAAACGTAGCTATAGTGTTGATCAGAGCCACACTCTGGGGTCGGCAAAACACAGGACACGGGCTGAGTTCCAGACATTGTTATGGTCCGGCTCTTGTCGTCATTGCAGCGATTGGACACGGGCCACTACTCGAATGCTTGTTGAGCTATCGATTATCACGAGCACAAATCGAGTGCTCCCGTAATTTTCGGTTCCAATCTATGAGCCGCATTCAAATATCGTCACTGGTAAAGTATGCCCAACGTCTGTAGTTGCGGAACTGCCCATAGACACTGGTTGCTCCAGCAGTACCCCCCTCTCCCCCCATGACTCGCCTCCAGTTGTTTGACGCGCCACCGTTTTGGGGGGACGGCTGCTATGGTAACACAGTCTATTCGATGGAATACGTATGTTTCGAAGCAGAGTGTCTAGATGGCGTTTCACCCTAGTGCATGTATGGAACACACTATTTCGAAACGAACATCTAGGGGGCGCTTTAAGACGGGAGGCGAGCTGAAGTGAGTGAGGGGGTACACCCCTTCGCGGGAGTTCCACAACTGAGGCAATGTATAGTTACGTTGACTAAGCTGACACTGCGACCCTCGATCTACGTCATCAAGTTTTGCGAAGGAGAGGTTGAAAGAAAACGCTCGCTTTCATTCTTGAAATTACACCGCAACAAATAGGTTTCTTGGTCAATGCCCTTGCGTGCGAGTATAGCACTTGGGCCCCACTAGAGCCGTGAGCTCGTGTAGAGCGAAAAACATTCCAACTTAATATAGCCGCACCGTCACCCTATTAACATTCTGCTCGGCGTTTTTTGCAGAGCGCCTGCTTTATGTACGTGGTGCTCACGTACTTGATGGGCACCAACTTCTTCTGGATGTTCGTCGAGGGCCTTTACCTCTTCATCCTGGTCGTCAAGACGTTCTCCATCGAGCTGGTCCGGATGCACGTCTACGCCTTCATCGGATGGGGTGCGTCGCGACCAAAGCGTTCGCTGGCCGTTCCGGTGTCCCCAAACCCTGCGTGATCATACTTAATTATGTTATACGGATCAGGGATCCGTATAACATCATGCACCGGTTGGTGCTTTCGTTCCAGTTCGCGTGCAAGACCGGCATTCATTTTCCGCGCCGGTTTGTACGGTAGCACAGGGCTGGTCCCAATCATTTGCAATCGAAAGTCCTTGTCCCTGTCATGTCCAGGGGTATCGATTAATCTCTGGATCGTTCGCAACCTAACCTAACCTAGCCTAACAAAGAGACACAAATAAGTGTGACACAAACCCAATCGTTAGCGCGATCAAAGTTTCAGGTGCTCTCCTTGTCGTTCGCCTCTTGTGACGTGAATATTTTTTTTCTTTGCGTACTTAGCGTCCGGGTTTAATGAGTTCGTGAGTTTCCGGCCTCGCTGCAAAGAATCATCTAAGTAGTAGCTACGTTCTCCTTTTCCAGGGTAACGCACCGACTTTACAGCTGCGGTCACACTGTTAATACATCATACGAAAGGGCAGGCACTGCCTGATGGATGTTTCCTTCTTGTATAACGGTCCTCTCATGCTGGTCACTCTCTACAGACATGTGCGAAGCAGACATATGTACGAAGCAAACGTATTCCGAACGTGTTTGCGGCCTGTCCGCAAGATGTCATCATGGCTGCAGCAAGCACTGTGTCGTTTGTGTGACGTTATTCTTACATGCGCTTCCTCTCCGACTATAAATTTACAAATGATTCTCGGTTGGACAAAGTCGTTCCTCCGTGACATTTTTTAGCGTCTGAAGATAAAAGATAAAAGGTGAACCACTAAAGCCTTTTAATGAGAACAACCTGACCAAGCTGCAAAGCGTCGTTTTAAGCAGTCAGCGTATACTGTAAAACTCTTTATGTTCGCAGCCCCTATTGTCCGCGAATTGGTCACAGAGGACATAATTGCGGCCACTAAATTTTCCGAATTCCAGACGCCCGCATTGAAACTCTTAAAAACCGAAATTTTCGCGTGCCCATAAATTTCGCAAATTTTTCAATTCGCAACATTCGCGAAATTTAAGGGCTCGCGAACATTAAGGGTGTTGCAGTATGTCCCACTTTGTACTCGGGCGCGATGCCCTTTATTCAGCTGAGCCGTTTGTTCCCTTCCTTCTGGTCCAGGCATTCCGGCCGTCGTGGTGACAATCTGGGCGGTCACCAAGGCATACCTGAGCCCCAACCACAACGACCCGAACCTGTCCGACGGAATGTGAGTTATCGCCGCACCCGCACACGCGTCCTCCAGTCCGCTGCATGCGCTGCGACGCGTGGAACGCACTACAAAGCCTGGATGGGAAAGTGTTTCCAGCAGCTCGAATGGGGTCACGTGGTCTATGGGCCGCTTTGCAATACAAGCCGCAAAAAGCGCCTTAAAAAAAAATAAAAAAGGAGACTTGTCCTATATAATACACCCCAAAACTTCACTTCGACGCACAGCGCAGTGACTACTAACTCACGGTCCCAACTTTTACGAGGGGCTTCATAATGGTGAAATGTAATATATTAAGCAGCTAATGAACGTGTCAAAAACCACAGAAAAAAACACACACTGAATGTTTGCAGTAAAACGAAAAAAACCTGTATATATATATATCGCGATCGCTCGTCGCTACCGTCGGCTTGATGTCAGTCCGCTGTACGTCGAACTGAAATTTCGGGGTGTATTCTAGGCGACAAACGGGCGTATAACTGTACCTTTTTTTCCTGAGAGTGAGTTGACTAAAGTGTTGATCGTCCGCAAGCGTCTCAGCCTTTCAGCCTGCTTTTCTCCTCGTCACCTGACAACGCAGCGCATACGTAGCTGCGGCCAGTCGGCGCGAGGGGCGTCCGCCATGAAATTTCAAACGCTCCCCACGGTTTACGTTGCTCCCTCGCTTAAATCTTGGCTCTCTAGAATGCGCGCTGGGCTTCCCAGTACGTATATCCCACGCGCGTGCAGTGTTGGGAGTGGTACGTTCACGGAGACAGCTGGGGCAGATTGGTTTTTCTGAATGATTGAATCCAGCGCAAGGTCCGTCGAACTTGTGGTATGAGCGCTAGTTTTTTCAAAGAGGAGCGAGGGCAACATTACCAATTTATTACAACCGCTAAGTTGGCAGCGTTTTTTTTTTTTTTTTTTTTAACGCAGGTTTTGTTAAAGTAATTACACAGAAAAAGACCGTCGGTAGAGCGCACGTTCAACACAAAGATCGATCTCAAGCTTTTTTTCCGGTCTAGAGCTCGAGTCATCCACGTGTAGCGAGCGAAACATTATAAAGAAGGTGCGACCTAAAGCCTTGAATCTCTGTGCACTCTGTCCCTGCGCTGCTTCAAGAAAACACAAACAAAAAATCTCCCACTTCTTTTGTTTTTGTGGTGTCCTGGGCTGTTAAACAGTTTCCTCGTTTTGTATTTTATATTCACCTTTGAATCTCCTCACATTTATATAAATTATTTCGATATTACCTCGTGGAGCATCTGAATGAAATCATTCGTATTCATAAAATCGTAAGGATCGCTTTTCGAAAAGTTCTAAGGCAATTTAGGGCAAGCACTCTTCAGCAACAATCGGTTTCGTCTGCAAGGAACTCGAGTTACGAAAAGCGGGATCGGTGTCGGCAGCTCCGCCAGATTTCAATGCCACTTTCCGCACACGTACCACACTGAACGCTTGACACACTCCCAAGACTCCGGGTATGTCTATACTTCGTTTCAGCTTCGGTCCGAGCGCGGCCGATGTTATGAGCCGAAGGGCCAAACAAAGACCGCAAAAAGCGCAGCGTCATGGTGTGCTCTCTGCGCTTGATAAGACTGGCTGGCGGAGGAGCACGCACAGAGGGACGGCGAATACCGCCTGGTCCTATCAACTGCACAAAGCACGCCATGACGTTGTGCCTCTTTCGCTGTTCGATTGGCCCATCGGCTCATAACATCGGCCGCGCTCGGACCGAAGCTGAAACCAAGTATAGTGTTCCGAGCATCTGTGTACACCGACACTCTGTAAGCCTGCGTTTGCCCATACCGGGTGTGGGCACTGCGCATGCGCCAAAACAAGATTCGCGAGATGTGAAACGACTGCTCATGCGCAGGGCTGACAGCAGCTCCACCGCAGTATCGTGACGTCAGAGATTTGTGTAGGTGGTGCGTGAAGTTCAGACTGCATCATACCGCAGCGCAGCCTGTACACCGATTGTTAGTTTTCCTCTAATTAGTTTGACCAATGCGAAAGACGATCGCTTTCATGCTCCAGTAGATGCATGCTGTCTCAATGGGAGATGATTTTGTGACATGTTTTTGCTATGTGGCTGAGTTTATATAAATGCTACACTCACGCATCGGATTGAGTTAGCGTAACAAATCGGCCCGTGTAAACGCTTCGATTTTAAGGGCCAAGTGCATCGAATCGAATTCAATCCGATCCATTAAAAGGAGTTGGTTTCAGATTTTTCAAGTCGAATCGAAATCCCCGCGTGAACGCTAGCAATTTGAGTCGAATACTCCAGCGAGGAATCCCGGTATAGCTGCGTTATGCCGGAAATGGGTGCTAACCTCCTACCAAGCCGGCAACCGTTTTCAGCTTTAAATAAAGAAATAAATAAAAAGTTATACAGACATGGCAGCAGTGACGACTATTTTCGCAACTTCGAAGAGCTGGGAAGAGCTTCAAAGTTCTTAAGCTCCCAACTTTCGTCACGCCGTGTAAACAGGAAGCGATCGACACCTTGTCGTCATTTGACACGAGGTCTCGCTCTCGGTCGAGGCGAATCCATGAAAACATTGGGGTTAAACTGTATTCGATGCGCTAGGTAGGTTCGACGCGCTAAGGTCGCATCAAATGTATAGCTTGTATCCCGTTTGGTGCATTACTTACCGCTAGCTATTTTCAGGGGCTATGCTGGCCAAAAATAGACCAATGATTAATGCACTGAGTGCATTCCGGAGAAGTACGCAGGCAGGAGCTTCTCAGACTGTGTCTAAGTGCTTTTTGAACCGCCTAAACTAATGACAGATAGACGGGCAAACATCGCAGTAATCAAACTATACCGGAGTCTTCGCGAAACTCAGAGAAAGTCAAGTATTTAGAGACAGTTCGTATGTCGAAGATACGTTCTACCGCGGTAATAAAATATTAAAACCTTCGCGAGAGGAATACGTTTGTTTTCTAGCTCAAGAGGGATTACAGCTTTCGCAAGAAACAACCTAATGTTTATTACAGATCCGGCAAACGTTGAACTTTCATATTATCAAACGTATAACCGACGAGCCATTGGTAGTGAAGTAGCGCGTAAAACGATTATGCTCCTGGATGTTGCAAACATTCGTATACAAGGTTCCACGTTCTGCGAGCTGAAATTCTGTTTCTGACTTCCGCAATACCCGTAAGCATTTCGGATGCACTGAATTTCAATGTTTAATAATGCTATTCTATAAATTATCCCCGCTAGGGTGTCTCAGCGTTTAATTAAGTAAAATGTTCATTTTCGAATAAGTTTTATGCGTGCTTAAAGAAGATCATTTATTCCGACTCGCTGGTTTGGGTTGTAGCTTATTCTCACGTTTCTTACTTTTCACGCTTGATGTTCACTTTGTTTTAATTGAGAATTCAGCGAAACTCGCCGTCCTCATTAGAAACTAAAATATGAAACGCTACGAAGCAATGAAAGATGATCTCCAATATATTTCTTTGTTCAAAAAGCAAATTTGCTTCTTTTTTCTTTTTCTCCCATAAGAAGGTTTTCGTTTGTACCGGTTTGTATTGTAATCTTCTCGACTCAACACCGCCAATCTCTATGGTCGCAATCGTCCCTGGTCGCCCGAAACTTAAATAATAGGTTACTTCGCGCAGCTAACCGCGGTACAACTGAATGCGTATGCAAATGCTGCACCTCAGTCCCCTCCCTTCCTGTATGTACATTGCTCGAGGACATACTCTGAGTTATGCGATATTAGGAAACCCGAGGCTTCCTGGCCATTTTACTGTCGCGCCGCCGTCCAATCAGATAGTATTATTAGCCGATCACAATTAACACTCAAGAATATAGCACGAACCAAGAAGCGCTGGCATAATAGGCCTTGCGTTTCATACTCTGTGATTAAGTCAACCGCAGATCACGCGGTGCACCAATCAGCGCTGTGTTCCAATCACTGCGGTGTGCCAATCCCTATATTTAACCAGGCCCCGAATAGGCTTTGATGACTCAAAAACACAGATCAGCGCAGAGACTATGAATATGCCCTACGGCGTGCATTGTCTTTGCGAAGACACGTTTCCCAGTAAAGCCGTTGTCTTTTTCTTTCTTTTTTTACTTCGTCGTTTTTTAGACACGTGCCATAGATAGCAATGATTAGCACCGCAAATCCCGCCAAAAACTGAATACGCAGGCATTTAAGCAGAACTAAAAGTTTGTTCGCGGATACTAACAAAAACCATAAAGGCATACCGTCTGATCGTCCCTAGTCTGCCAATCACCATTTTGACCTGTTTATTTTGCGTGCTCATGAACGGCTAACAGACCTTTTTGCCACGTTTCCCAAGCATCAAAGGGAATGCCAGGAATGGAGGTACACGCGCTGCACGTGCTGGCATCCGCCGCTGTAACTCTTCGAAAGCAAACATCATAAATAATTGGCACTTCGCACGCGCGTTCCACGGGCGCTCTAATTTCGTTATTTACTTCGAATATTTTGTATAGGAAATGAGAGCACGTGCAGTGCGTGTAGCTACGTTCCGAGCATTCTCTGGTGCTTGGGTACTTTAGTGAAAGGTCTATTGTCTGGATTATGATGACCAGCGATCTTGAGTACCAACCTATCCCACGCAGGTGCGTGTGGCAGCTGAAAGACATCTACGACTGCGTCTTCATTGTGCCGGTCATCCTTGTGCTCTTGGTGAGAACCTCTTTGCGGGTTTCTTGTTTTTGGGCATTAAAGCGACGCTTCGAGTTTCAGCACTTTCTTTCAAGGACCGGGAACCAGGAACAACATACGCAATCCAACTGCAGGATGATATAAAAACATAGAAATGTTATCCGGAGTCAAAAGACGTCAAATAAAATAGCGATAAATAGACATCATAAAACAAAGGAGAAACAAGGTTTTGTGTCGTCTCTTCCGATTTCTGTATATCTTTGTCTCAGGTTTTAGGTGGTTCAAAACCAGCTTCGCTCAAACCGTTGTTGCTCCCTTTTTTATTTTTAGTTTTACTTAACCTAATTAACTTTGCGTCTTTTTCTTTCTTTTTTTTAAAGTCCTTAAATTGTTGGGGCTGCAGATAATCGTTTCTAAACAAAAATGCAAAAAACGTTAAAAAAGAAAACTTTCCTTTTTTAGTTATTTTTATATTTCCAAACTTTGGGGGTTTCAGATGGACCTGGTACGCCTTTGGTACTGACCTGCACAAAAGGCTACTCAATGGCTAAAACAAGCTTTTTACACGCAAAAAAAAAAAAACTTTTGTAAAAACAGTTTTTTTTTTTTTTTTTTTTTTTGAAAGGAGGAAGGAGGTTCCTCGACAAGTGAAGTTCATTTCTCCTCTTGTCTATTCCTCTCTCTCTCTCTCTCTCTCTCTTTGTTCGATACTTCTTAGCTGAATATGTCGCAAAATAAACTTCAGAAGAAAATGCAATTAGTACAAGATTTACGTCATTTTGAGTCTTGCTATGTGCTTGTTTCATACTCTTCTTCCGGGTTTGACGTCTCAAAACTGGCGTCTATTTCGGAACAGCTCCTAACTCAAAATGAGTATCGAAATTTTATTTTTTGGAGGGAGGTTAAAGTGTATTGTGTGACGTACAAGTCACATATATCAAAAGAAATTTACAAAAACGTTTCTTGACTTTTTATGATCCCTTTCACTGCTTACATTCAATGATTCATCTCATTGGGGAACGAAACAAACATCTCGTTCTTTGAGTAACTGCTTTTGTTTGCCCCCCCATACTCCTGCTAATCATGACCTGCTAGCCACCTGTCAAACAAGCTCTACACCCTAAAACAATGGCCGCCTGTCTGCCTTCTTGCGGAACACTCGTTGAGATAATTAGCGAGGCCTGCGGAGTAAACGCGGCGAATGACGAACCCGAAAAAAAAAAAGCGTTTGAACCTAAAAATGTAACGACTGCGTCGCATTTTTATGCAACGTGCCCTAAACTGAGCGGCAAAATTTGATTCCCGGCAATACCCTCTCGAAGCAAAATTCGTAAAACGTTGCCTAACTCGTTTGTTTCATTGTTTGTAACATTGTTTCTACATGCTCGGTCACTTATACATGATCGGTATAAGTCTGGACTGCTGTCACAGTCCAGACTTATATTCGATCGTGAATTTTGCGTGCTCACGAATATCTCTTGATTTGGTAATGATGCCCAACAGTGAGTGTGTATACAACTTCAAGATGAAAGTAACGAATGACACCAATGTCATTGCCAAAACCTATACCCTTACTTTAAAGAAACGCAACGTGATTACCTTCAATCGCTCCCTGTTTTTTTGTTGTTTTTTTTATTTCTTTTTCAGACGAACATTTTCTTCTTGAGCCAAATAATGTGGGTCCTCATCACAAAGCTCCGCGCAGCCACATCTGTGGAATCTCAGCAGTATCGGTAAGTGACCAGTTCACCTCCGATTGGCTCCTTGCTGTTGTCGTTGTTGTTGTTTGAGAGCAACAAAACAACAAACATCTTTTTCGAGCGACTTGCAGTGACCCCCGCATTGGCAAATGAATCACCGATCGTTCATTCATTTACTCGAACTGCTTATGCTGACTTTGTCAGTGCGATCGACGGATAGAACCAATCCCACCTACAAGGCCTGCACCTCACCCCCTCCCCCCCCCCCTTCCCCAAAACGTCATCACCAGTGGATCCACCGCCTACCTTGCATCAGCATCGTCATAGCACGCGGCGACGCCGAGACAGACGTGTCTGCTGCTTGCCGAGCTTGTTTGCCGCTGGGGCGAGTCGGGGTTCCACTTACGATGACGTCATGCACAAGCCTTATCTTCAGGTGTTGTTCATGAAACCCACAAAGCAAACGAAACCAAAAACACAAACCGTGTCGTCTCGGTAGCGTCATCTACGCATGGACAACGTACGAATGAGCTTGCTAAGCGGCATGCGTATTGTCCCTGCTCAGTTTGTGCGGTTTCAAATCTTCTTTTTTTCTTTCTTTTTAGGAAGAGCAAAACAAAAAGGGGATTTAGGAAGGGGGGGGGGGGGGGGGGGGGAGCAGGGAGGAAAGGGGGGGGGGGGGGGGGGGTACAACTAACAAGCGATGGGTTATACATAGTTCGAACCGGAGATGATGGATCTAAAGGAACAGTACGACAACACGCCCATTTCAGACATGGCCCACTATATCAGTCGTTTCTGGTTTTAACTATGTTTAACTTGAACCAGCTCGCCTGTTTATCATCAAAAGCGATGGGTCTCACTTGATGACCGTGCGCAGACTGCTTTTCATAAACAAACCATTGTTTCCTTTTGTTTTTTTCTTTATGATTCACCATTTGTTCGACAGGTTTCCTCGATTGGAGTGATTGGCACGCGGCATATTCTCTGCAGAAAACAAAGTTTGCTGGACTTTTTTATACTCACAAATGACGTTGCGCGTATGTAATTTAAGCCTCGAAACAAAGCCAGCCATATTGGCCGTCAAACCAATACATCAAAACGAAAAAAAAAAATTGTGCAGCAATTTAATTAGATTTAGAGATCCCTTTGTTCTTTTCCGATGCTTCGGTGCATGCCTCCGCCATTGTTGTGGTACAGAGATTGCGGCCGCAGAGTTGAGTTCCGTACAATCTTTTTCAAAAGTGAACGCAGTCCTCCGTCGGTTGCAGCGACTCCGACATTGCCCGCTCAATGTCGGCAATGGCGCTGCTGCGTCGGCGGAAGCGTGCGTCCTCAAATTTGTAAGTGCGGGCAGATGAATGCGTCTTTCTTTCTATACCTTGAGTCACTGCGCGTGATACCGACGTACCCGGCATGTCGCGTCTCAGTCCGCGTATACGAAAGAGGCGGACTCGATGAGACCTCCAGTTCCTCGGTTTCACGTCGAATCCTCCTCTTTTGTACACGCTTAAAATTCCCCGAGCACACATTGCGCCGCAGTGCGCTTGGAACACCGATTCCTCTAAATCGGTTCATCCAATCAGACGGGCGGCCGTGGTATCTTTAACGTTTTAACGATGCCTGGAACGCGTTTGCGACTGGTGTACTTAGCGTCCCATACGGCCTATGCGTCGAAAGTAAGGCTGGGCAGTTAATCGATTAACCGTGTGATCGATCGAGTAGCGCTTTATTATAGTCAAACAACGGCGGAAGAAGAGAAAGATGATCATAACATCTCCTCCTCGCCACGAAGCGAGTGCGGCGAAGGTTCGCTCGCATTTCCGGCAAACGCCGTGAGATGGCGCAACACGTCTAGGGTAGTGGGAAGCCGATGAGTGCCAGTGGAGGAATCGTCGTTATTCTCGCACATGTTCACAAAGCTGAGAGTGCATGGCCCTGCCGAGCGATGCCTGAACCGCCTTGGTTGGCCTTGTTCACACACTTCTCTCCTTTCAGCGTGAGTCAGACACGAGCTAGGTATACTCCGGAAGCGCTGCCTTCAGCGCGAACTTTCTACCTTCGGTAACACTTCGGGGTCTTAGTAACACGCCCGGGAGTGGCGGACAGCAACGAACGCGTGCTCTAGCACTGTGGTCTTTGACGGTAAAGTTCCTCAGCATTCAATAGACGCTTTGCAGCAGCTGTGAATGGGCGCCGCCATAACTGACCTTGATTTTCGTTTCCTCTTATAACGTTTGCTTCACTTCATCGTGACTACAGCGGGGCAGGGGATTGCCATTTTAGATTCTAATTGCGTCCTTCTCCCCAGCATTGGCCTTTGTGGAGACTCGGCGACGCCCGCTTCACTGGGTCTGCGTCTGGGTAGGCGAAAGTGGTTCCGATGTCACAGGAGCCGGCGTGTCCTGCTGCGCTACGTTATGCTGTGGGATGTCGTAATCCTGGCAGTTGGTCGTAAAAGTTTTGGCAAGAAGTAGGAGCGAGTGCGATGTTTCGCTGTCGTCGCAGCATCTCCTGCCAGTTGAACTTGAGGCGTGTACTTGTCAAGCTGACAAGTACACGCTACTTGTGACAAGTACACGCTACTCCGCTACTCTTCCACCGCCAGGATCGCTCGCGGCAGGCAGCAGCGGGAAACTTTTATGATGCCGTCGGGCGGAAATCGAGGGACCAAGTTTAGCACCTGCAGGACATATAAGTCGGAGACGCGTTCCAGGTACCATGGCATCATGGCCCAACGACCACGCATCCTCGGTGGCAAAGACGGCTTTGCAAAGTCGTCTTTCCATATACGCGCGATAACATTGTTTATATTGAAAAAAAAAAAGAGAGAAAGAAAACGCGACAAGACACCGTCGCTCAAGAGTTTTAAACTTTGCGACGTTTGTCTCCTTGGGTTTGCGTAGTCTCGGATCCCTGTTCGGGGATTGTCGTAATGCCCACGAGCAAGTCGATGGCATGCTCGCCTGGTGGGACAAACCCTACCCTACCCCAAAGCTCAAAATTCTTTTCGCTATCTAGATTATGTATCACGAAATCTTATTGGATTCTATCTGGATCTCAAGTTTTTATACTGGATTTCAAGTTTCCATTACATTTCCACTTTTATTTCTCGTTCTATAATTCAAATAGCGAAAAGTTATATTGGGCTTTGGGGTAGGGTAAATGTTCACGTTTTGTCTGTCCTCACTGTGTAACACCTTGTCATCTTCTCGTGCGGTCTTTACAGGCTTGGCTTGCCTGTGTCGCTTGTGGTTGTCTCTGGTGCCCACCCCTCTGCTTTTTGTTTTACTTTTTTTGTATCGAGAAAAAATGTTTTATTGTGTAGACGTCGCAACAGTTCGCATGCGCCTCGACACTTCTAGCACAGCATGTTCACATAACGATAGTATGCCTGATGACACATGAGGGCATGGCTCCGAAACTTCTAATTGGGTTGTGGTCTTGTCTCTGTCTCGCTCTTCCGTTGCAGAAAAGCGGCGAAGGCCCTCCTCGTACTCATCCCGCTTCTCGGCGTCAGCTACATCCTGGTCATCTGGACGCCCCAGCACAAGACAGCCAAGGTCATCTTCACCTACGTGCAGATCACGCTTTTTTCAACCCAGGTAGACTCTTCCGTGTTGCATGAAAATCGCAGCTGTTATATGTTCAAGTACATAAAAGTGCGAAGCCCTCGGCGCCTACGTGTGTCACTGATACCGTTGAGACATCTATTATTTGAACATATAATACGTTTTCACGGCTCTGGGGGTGATTCTGGAAAGAGACGTAGCGTGGCAGACGACATGTAGAATAACAAAGCAGATGTAGCGTAAAGAACAAATGTAGCGTAGTAACGGACACATGTAACGTCACAGACCGCTACATTTCAGCGGGAAATCTTTATCGCCAAATTTAGCAGGGAAGTTCACCACGCCACGTGACACCTATGAACGTCATTACGAAAAACTAAAGAGGGGACATGGAAGACATTCCACTTGTAACAGAGTCGTCCTACCAGACACTATATACTTCGTTTCAGCTTAGGTCCGAGCGCGGCCGATGTTATGAGCCGAAGGGCCAATCAAACCGCGGAAGAGGCAAAACGTCATGGCGTGCTCTCTGTTGTTGATAGGACCAGCTGGTATTCGCCGTCTCTCTGTGCACTGTATGCTCCTCCGCCGGCTAGTCAAGCGCAAAGAGCACGCCATGACGTTGCGCTTTTTACGCTGTTTGATTGGTCCTTCGGCTAACATCGGCCGCGCTCGGGCCGAATATGAAACGAAGTATAGCACACCTGAACCATTCACTCGTATACTACATTCATAGGAGTTTGGCAGTAGCCTCAGCAATATTTCATTTGTTTATTTGAATATACCAAGTAGTACAGAATGCACACATAGAAGTGCGCTCTCGACATCGATTATTGGTCCTAACTAAATCAGTTAAAAAAGTAAGAAAAGCAATATGCATCATGCTTCCATCGCCACGCTGTCTCAGTGGCCAAATGTGTGCCGCATCTGCCACTTAAGTTCTATTCCGAGCTAGATACTGATCGCCCCTTTGTTTAGCTAAGCAATTTGAAAAAGAGAATATTGATTGCAGTTTTCAGTGAATCTGGGTTCGATACGAGCAGGATCCTCTCAGTATGCGGTTTCTCGAGGGTTTATATTTTTACGAAGACCGGTTGCAAGACCCATCCACATTGACGTGAGAAGCTGACATCGCGTCCCCTTGATCGATTCCGACTTTTTTTAGAAATAGCTATCGAGGGCTTTCGCCGTTATAAGATTGTCCCGAACAAAGGCGACAGCACCTAAATTATATTCACGACCTCGCTCTTGAGCGCCAACTTAAGCCGCATCAATCGCGGATAATCTCTTAATTAACGTTTTTCAAGAGGATTTATGTCACGTTTACGACCCCAGCTGGCTCCATTTCACAATTTATGTAATCTCTTCTCTCTTTTTGTACATTTCTCTTGAACATGATTTTCTTGTTTTTTAACGGCTGCTCCGCGCGACACCTGTAGTCTGTTTCACATTATGGGTTCATGCCACGAAAAGATGTGCACGAGTGAGAGAGTAAAACGAGTGAACAAAAACAAATAAAGTGAGCATTAGCAGTACGAAAAGATTACCGCTGTTCGTATAGGCACGGCACTATTAACGAATTCGTGAACGCTTGGCTGTAACTTTCGTCTCAGAATAAGCGAAGAGCAAAAATAAATTGAGGCGAGTGCAAAATGACTTTTTGATTTCTATATTTTTCACAATACTGAAATCAATAAAGCTGCATGTCTTCCGTGGCCATCCTACGTCTCTTCTCGTTGCGATAATTTGAAACAAGTTTGTCTATATATACAATAGTTGTGAAGCGAGATATTTTGAAAAATAATTTGAGTTGAAACTTTCAGATCAGTGAACTAAACTTTCGGAACAAAACTAATATTTTTCTTTTCTAATTATTTTAATACATCTAATAGTGCCCCCAAAGATAACGCCCAGGAAGCAATGTAGGTAAATATGCATAAATAAAATAAGCTAAACTAAATCATTTTCCCGTTTTGTTGGGAACTACATTCAGAATGTGGATACAATCAAAACTCGAGCGTGCACACTATCCCGCAATCCAGGCGACAAGTGCAGACAACAAAGTTTTCGCGGGCGCCGATTCTATCGGCATGATTTTGCTTCCAAAGTCCGCTTTTGAAAAACGCCGATATCTGTTGTTGTTGTTTTTTTGTTGTTGTTGTTGTTGGTTTTTTGCAACGCCGTTACCACAAGCGCTGCTTTTTGTCCATCACCTGCTTAGACGAAAGCAATTCCACGGAACGCGGGGGCGTTTTGCCGGTGTCTATCGACCACCATCAGCAAATTTTGAGGCCTATCCCGGAACGTCGGTGGCGCCATGCAATCGTAAAAAGGAAACTGTCTCGCGGCAGCTGGTGCCAAAAGAAACCATTGAAGCCGGTGCGGCTTGGGGTCGCTTTTCTACCCTGGCTTTCTGGTTGTCTCGTCCACAAAAGTTTCTCCCAACTTCTTCTCTCGTTCGAGTGGAAAACTCGCGGATGTTCGCGGTAATAGAACTTTCTCTTTTTATATCAATATACAGTATAAATAGGCCCGAAACTTTTGAACTGAAAAGAACACCAAGAGAAATTGCACGTGCTCGCACCCCCTGCCCCCCCCCCCCCCCCCCCCCCCCACACACACACACACACCACAACGATACTGGAAGGATACTCCTTTCTTTCTTATGCGCGGCCACAGAATAAAAGTATAAGATAAAAAAAAAAATCTGGAAGACTTGATGTAAGTATCAGAAAGAAAGCAAAATGGAAAGCTTATTCTCGGAACGAATGCACCCGTCCCATGAGGGATGGAATAAATATAAACACGGATATCGCAAAAAAAAATATATATATATATATATATATATATATATTTATTTATTTTTATATTTTTTTTAGGCGGGAAATTTAAAGTAAACTAAGCTCGCATTGATACAACACTTATGATCGTGTTTCAAGTTCGGAGTTTTGCGAGTTCAAGTTTTGAGTTCGGTGCTGCGAAATGAGTATTAATGGCCAATTCACGCGACGGACTGGTCCGCGGACGGATTGGTCACGTGACGTCATGTCCGCGGTTCGTCCGTCTCCCAAACGCATCCACACGTGGGAGAGTACGAATGGACGCCAGCGAGGACGGACCTAGTTTGTTCGCCACCGCACACTGCCGCGAAACTCCAACATCGCGCCGTGGCACCGTTATCCAAGAGAGAAATCGACGTTTGCTACCGCAATAACGAATCGTACGCTGCTGACGTTTGATGCACAGTGCTGAACACTGACCACATGAAGACTCTTCTCAGCTGCACAACGTTATGAAGTTCTGGTAAATTGATTTCGAAGGTTCGATACTGATCCAGCGCGCGCTTCAGAACATATCCTTCGAGGGGACAGCACGGGTTCCCCAAACCGATCTCGGAGAATTTTAGCAGGTGCCGTTCTCCACAGTCACCGACAACCTAAGAAACGCAAAGCGTGGCTTATTATGTTTATGCCTATGCGGAGAGCAAGTTCGTCTGCTTCTTGCGCAGGAGTTGCTGTGACGTCAGAACGACGCCGAGCTGTGATTGGCTTTGGATGAAAGGACAGTGGGTAGACCTCAATACTAGATGCCTTGAAATCTACCCACTATGTTTGTTTGTTTGTTTGTTTGTTTTTTTTGTTTTTTTTTTCAATCAGCCAATAAGAGCTCGGCGTACTGCCATCATCGAAACCCCTGTGCAAAAAGCAGACGAACTTCCACTCCGCACTGCTTCGTGATTCGTTCTACGGCTTCCGTCTAACGCCGCAATCTACGAAGCGATAAGAAGCGGTTCAAAGCTCGCCACGCTCATAGACCAATCCTGGTATTGGGAGTTGTCCTGCTGTTTAGAAGCTATTAGGGACTTTCAGCAAACCTTTACCCTGTTCCGCGTACCGCGCTACTGAAACCTCTGAACCATGCTTATAACCGCGCGCCCCGCGGTCACTGTTCCACATTGGCGCGCGCTTGAAAGCATGCTTCAAATGCTTCGGTAGTGTGGTACGCGGAACACGGTAACGGTTTGCTAAAAGCCCCTATTCTTTCAGGTGTTTGACGGAGCGATAATTGGACCAGCAAAAATGGTTCGATCACGTTCCTCATTGTCTTCAGGGCGGAGCACGAGTTGTCCAGTCTTTCAACTGATGCACAGATAAGTCACTCAGTCCCTCTTTCTTTTCAGGGTTTCACCGTTGCCGTCCTCTACTGTTTCCTCAACGGGGAGGTACGTGTCTTTGCCCTGTGGAATGCCCAACGTTAAGGGTATCGGGAAACTAAACAGTTGCCTTGCCATTAACGAAACCATTGGATTGCCATACTACGCGTCCTGTTTTATAGAATTTGTTCTTCGTTATTATTGCCTCAATCAGGCATACCGATTTATTCACTGATACAGTTATCCACTACCCAACCAAATTATCAATTTTTTTTAAACATTTGTTTCGAAATAAGCTGCATCATTCAACGATTTTTTTTATTATTATTTCACCCATTCAGTTTAATTTGAGTGCGGCACTTCTCGCTTCGCTAACAGACAAAAAAAACTATGGCAATTTGCGAAACGGTTGCTGCCACCATGATACTTCAAGGAAGTTCCTCTCGGAGTTCTTACCAGCTCCGCCTTTCTTCGTGCTTTCTGTAACTTAAAAAATTCAAAGCAGGTCAATAAGTCATTCATTCGTTCGAAGCGCAACTAATTAACTAAAACATGTGTTCATATATTGACCTACAAGTTGGTCATTTTCTCAATGCGTTCATTCGCCCACCAGGTGCGCAACTCGGTGCGACATCACCTGGAGCGCTGGAAGACGATGCGGGCCCTGCGCCGCGGCGACCACGGCCGTCACTCGGGCGGCTATCGCTACGGCTCGCACAAACCTTCGGCGCTGCAGCGGGGCAGCTGCATCAGCTTCACTACCACCACCACGTCATGCATCGGCAACAGCCGCTTCCCCACCTCGCAGAGCAAGAGGCCCAGCAACGGCTCGTACGCTCACCTGCCCTTCAGGGACGACAACGTCTAACGACGCGCATCATCCACCAGCACCGTCTTCTTGCTCATCCCGGCCACTGTTACTGTTCGAAGGCCTTGGTTCAAACAGACTGTCATATGCTGATAAGAACAATGAACAGCTAATGGTTGGTCCTATTGGAGCCACTGAAATGTGTGTCTGATGTGTGTTTCTGTCTGGTCAAAGGACGCCCTGCACTTCTTGCTCATCCCTGTCCCGTCAACCATCGTTCCTTCTGGAGTGCTTAATCCTGGCCATGGCATCCAGTGATGAGGGCCACTATTCCTGTTCGAGGGCCCTGGTTCCAACGGACTGCCATCTGCTTACAAGAAGGGTGAACAGCTAATTGTCGGCCCTATCAAAACAATTAAGTGCGTGTTTGATAAGTGTTTGTCCGTTCAAAGGGTGTCCTGCACTTCTTGCTCATCCCTACCCCGTCAACTATTCTTCCTCCTGAAGTTGTGGATTCTGGTCATGGCATTCAGTGGTCGGGCTGCTCCTAGGGCTGCGACCGTTCGTTATTGATGTCCTGTAGTTTGTATCTGAAGTGCATACGTGTATTTTTAGCTGGAGCGTGTGGGACTAAAGGGTGAAACGCTTGGACACCTTCCTGTCGATCTTATCCCAAAGCTATGGACCCAGGTATGGCCATCTACGGGTGGACTTTATTGGGACAACTTCGACCATGTGCACTGATGTCGTTGCGTTATTAACTGCACCGTGCTTCTTGAGCGTGTGGCAACATGCGACGATGGGACACTTTATCTTGTTATGTTATCCTGAAGCTATAGTCTCTGGTTCGAACGTCTATCTACTAATGAACCTTACGTCAATAACCACAATAATTTATATTGATGTCCTGGTGTGTTTAAATTAACTGTTTCCAGAGTGTGAAAGGGTCAAGAAAAAATAGCCGGCGAAGCTTGCTCACTATTTTAATAATGTCCAAGATCTATCAGCATTGGTGGTTCCAATGTTTGCTGATGATCACCGACCGCGCTCGTATTAATGTCTCGAGAAGTGTACTCCTGGTGTGATATAGACCCTGTGGGGCAGCGGATGATCACCTTGTGTTGTAAATACACTCGCATCGCTGTGACTCTTCAAAAGAAATGGGCTCATCTTGCCAGACCTGGCCATAGACGGTGCCGCATTCATCACTGAAAGTATGACTCATTTCATCTATGTCCGGGAGTGTGTATCTAGATTGAATGCATACTGGTTGAAAGATTCTTCCCGCCTTGTTGAGAAGTGTGTTCATTTTAGTTCAGTGTTAACAATTTTAAAGGCCCGTTCACATAATTGCGTTGGTTAGGAACAGAGTTCTTGTGATCTCTTAGGTCGACAGAACACGCTGGCATCATCTATGAGGCGACCATGAAACTGCATTTCACTAGAGCAAAGGTTCTGCGGTATTCGTGACATAAAATGTACGTGTTATTTGTAAAAAATGGTCATTTACGACATTCTGAAAAAAAAATGTTCAAGCCAAAAAGAAAAAAAAGTGCTGCGCGAAAAAAAAAGGAAGAAATATACGAAAACTTCACGGCTACCCGATGGATGACACCAATGCGTTCTCTGGCCGTAATACATTTCAAAAGGTTTTAAAGCACATGGTCGTAAATAGGTTGAAGTGCGTGAACCAGCCTTTACCGTTGACTTGTCAACCTGTGGTTTGTAGAGCTAGTCTGCGCGCAGTGCACAGCCCCCTCCTGGTTGAGGGGTTGGGGCGGATGACCAGGGATATTCACACTTCCATCTAGATGAAGAGGGCTTATGAATCGCTTGCCCAGAAAGAACACTTCTCAAGTAAAGCATGTAATCATATTTCCGATGATAAAAATACAACACATGACAGCTCGCTAAATACCAGGAGACCGACACGGAAGCACAACCTACACATAGATACAGGGCTGTGGTCACGGGTAACCTCAGAAACGCGGGACCCAGCCTGGGCAGCTTCTACGTCAGCTTTTAGCTTTGTTTTTATTTTATTGCTCGCGGCCTGGCCGTGTGAATCAGATAATCAGATCATCTGGATGAAATAAATATGGGTAGTGGCCTAACACACATGTTTCTGAGCCAAAGAAATGACGCGTAATCTTGGCATAATAATATTTTTAAGTCATCCAAATATACTTTTATATTAGTTAAAGTAGTACACGCCTGTATTTACGATATATGTAACCTATAGTTGTTTTGCACCGTAAGTATGAACGAAGAAGCTACAAGATCGAGCACTCTTGATTTCTCTAGCCAAAACAAAGTGAGTTTGCAGTTGTCACGTTTTGTCCTGGGCCATTAGCACAGTGAAGACAACTTCAAGATGAGGCAAGAAGTATCCGCTCTGCAGAGTTAACATACTTCGCCAGAATGCAACGCGCTAGCTTGGCGCCAGTAAACGTCATTATTTACCCGAACGCCATTGTGCAATCAATTTATATAAGGAGGCTTACTTCTGCCGACCCTTTATGGTATATGAAGGGAACGAACTCACTACATTGTCATATAAGTAGTGTTGATGGTAATTAATACGAGGCATTCCAGGTCTTCTTTGATGCGTATCTGAGAAATCGTTGTGCTGCTGATTGGTAGAACGTTGTATATTAATATATCTTGAAAAGGTTATCGGTGTAAGGCGGGAAAACCTGCATTAGATGACAGCTCAGATTCCTGCGGTAGAGAAAACCCTTTTCTTTTTTTTCTTTTTTATGGGGCATACAGTATTCTCTAAGGAACTCTCCCGATTGCTACGTCTGCCTAAGTAAGGCGTTTCAAGTACGCACCAAAACAAGAAATAACTGTATTTGAATACGTAAAGCCTTCCTCGTGAAATATTTTTTTTAGTAAGTACGGTTTGGTGTTTATTTTAATTCTGCTTTGCTGCGAAATTTTAAGGTAGCCTCTCGCTCCACTGCAGCATATGCTTGGCTCCCCCACCTGGGGGCATGTGTGGTCGTTAAATTCAGATAAGCACCCGCAAATATATTCCTTAATCTTCGGCAGCGGCACGACCTTGGGCAGAATTTGTTTCATTCGCCGCGACCACGATGGTACCGCTTTTACCGTGGCACGCGAGAACACTGTTCCACTAACCTTCGAAGAAGTTGCGACAAACTGTATGCTCGCGAACGAAAGTTCCATGCATGCGTGCAAGTTTAGAACCTGGGGTCGTCATGACGACTGTCTTTGGGGAAGACTTTTCCGACCTAGGTACTGATATGAACAAAACAATAACTTCCTCCAACATGAACTGCAGCGGAGACTGCACCCCCAAGGTCCCAGGAAGAGAGAGGGAGTTGGCATCTCTGCGCCACTTCGTGACGTAGTGATGCTATCATTCTTTTCAAGATTTGCGCCCACAAAGATATAGAGTCCGCATAACGCTCGATGCGTCTCGGTGCACTCAGCTCTGAGCAGAGTGCCTCTTTAAGTGAACGGAACCTCCGCTGCAGTTCTTAGGATAGACTATATTAACTGGCAGCTCAAGGAGCCCAGAGCGTATCCAATCCCGAGCATCTTGTTACACCGCACGCAGCCATGGCCATCAGCCGATAAGGAAGAACTTGCAACACGAACAAAGTAAGGCAATCCTTTCCTAAGCTCGCAGTGGCTACATAATAATAATGTTACATTCCACAATGTACCACTTCCGTACAGAGGAAAGAGCCGCGGAGAAGTCGCCATTTGACCCGGAGACGCATTTGAGAGCTTCGTCGGATATGCTCAATAGTCACGAGGCGACAGCATAAAATACCAAATTTTTCGTGACAACTGTTTGCCAGCGTTGGTTTCTCCAAAGATATTTACACAGTAAATAAACATACTTTTTTTCAGTACATTTTAATCAAAGCAAAAAGCACGCTTATAAATTAAAGAAAAAAAAAGTGTTCCGTGTTTCTTTAACGTGAGCGTATTGTGACGAATGTCTTTAGGATAATCTCGAGATCTGCGAGTTTGAGACTGCTCAATGTAATACACGGATATTTCTCTACACAGGGCCGTATATGTACAAAAACCAAAATAAAGGTGTAGAATGTCTACCGGTTGAGCTAGAACACACTCGGACCATGAGCGGAATATTTTTATGACAAAGTAATTTCACCCATAGCTTTTAGTATTGGAACTCTCGCGTGTTTGTTTGAGCGTGCATAAAATGGACGACCAAGATTGCTGTCATCTCGGCGTGTCCGCCTGCATTTCTTCGTGCTCCGCAAGAATGCATGCACGCGCACTTTTTATGGAGTCGCTACGCTTGCAGCAGATCAGTCTTGCACTCGTTACTCGAAAACAAAGCGATCGATTACAATTGGTTTTACTCTCCGTAAAATTATTTAGTTAGGTTACTCGATTACCAAGAAAAAAGGTAATGCGGAGCGCAAGTTTGTCTGCTTTTCTTGCAGAGGTCGTGGTGACGTCAGAATGCTGATCTCTGATGGGCTTTGATTGACTCTGATTGGAAGGAGAGTGGGTAGACTTCATTGCTAGCTGCGTTGAGGGCAGGGTGTAAGATAGACAGGTGGGGAAACGACAGCCAAATGAGTGACCTCACTGTGTCCCCCTCGGTTTTCTCTTTTTCTGTGGCGCCATCTATGTGGAGCACTGCGAACTCTCACTCCGGGTGGGCGACCGGTGGCGACCGGCTAAACTGACGGAGATGGTTTTTCGTGGATTTTTAATGAAGGACTGTCGTGCTCTCGATTTATTTTGCGCACTCTCGCATAGAGTTCCACGCAAATCCGATTTCGATTTTTTTCCTCTCGCCGCAGCGCCATCTGTCGCAAGTCGGGGGTACCCGCAAGGAGACGAGTACACAATCCGGTCACGGCGCTGCAGTAGGCTTCTATGGGCCGTTTCCCCACCTGTCTATCTTACACCCTGGTTGAGGGCCACCCACTATTCTCCCAATTGAGCCAATCAGAGCTCGGCGTCGCTCTGACGTCACCACAACCCCTGCAAAAGAAGCAGACGAACTTGGGCTCCGCATTGGCCGTTACTTGAAAAGGTAACCGTTACGCTTCCAATTACGTCAGATTTTCAAACCGAAAGGTCTTTCTGTCGGTTTCAGAACGGGTCTTTTGGAGTGTAGTCACCGAACTATAAAGTACATATCTTCTCAATTCATGCATTTTGGTAAACCATTCTCCTGCCCGAGACTTTGTTCGAGGATTTCTCGATAGGAAACTTGTAAAAAAACATATGGCGCCATTAGAAAGGGTGGGGAAAATAGTAACGCTTACGAGTACTTCCGAAGGTAATGAGATTACTCTCGCGATCATTTTCGAATAAAGGTAATCAAATGATTACAAAATTATTTGAAGAAGTTATCGATTATGAGTACGATCGCAGGGAATAGCGAATCCTGATACGCATCTCTTATCTCTCCACAGCCTATGAGATTGTGGCATTAGCCGGTAAGAACGCCGAAAAACAAATCGCCAAGTAAAAATCGTGAGCCGTGTTTCTTAAAGTGACTAAACAAATATCAAATTAGTCGTTAGTTGTTTATGCAGCTGGAGTATAGTCTGCCAGATCATGACGACATTGTTACCCGTTGTAGATAAGCAATTTAGCCAGTGCAGAACGACTGCTAGCCTGGGGCCTTTAACGTGCACCACGTATTATTGATACAGGAACACACGCCGGTACGATGCTCATCCAGATCGAAACGGGCAGGGGTGGGGATTGAACAGCGTGGATTGAAGCCAGAATCCCTGGGTTCTGCAGCGTGAGCTTTCGCTCCACGTACTCCGAGCTGGTATGCGCTAGCCCACTCGGCCACCGATCCCCCTAATCTAATAGACCTTTCCGGAAATGTTTTGAGCCCTCATCGTCCGCTTGACACATTGTGACACGTTCCGATGTATGACACCTGAGATTATCCAGGAATAGAAGAAGTTGACGTTGGTTTAGCATTTTATAATTTCAGAACGCAGAGAAGGCAGAAGGAAAACCAAACAGGGTATGTGATGACCTCCGACTGTATTCGCTTTTTTTTTTTTGCGTTTTGAGTTTTTATTGACATGAAAGAATCAATCGTACCGCTTTCAGGATATAGACCTTTCCAAAAAGAGCTCTGGTCGCCGCCATTTCGGGACTCGAGCGACCCCTGTCAGCCAGAAATTTCTCCCACCCGCCTGAGCTGTGGAAACTCGGTCAGCGCGACTGCCCACCTGCATTGTGCATTCGGAATTCGCCGGCTTTTCTTAAAAGTATTTCCTGTATCGCCGGACCCTCGTTAGCTCTTTGGACTGTTCTCAGAAACACGTCTAAGTTGAAATTGAAAGTACAGGGTGTCACAAAAGAAAATTTACACGCTCTTTTTTACCGCAAAAATAAACTAAGCATCGCCGAACGCTCATTCTCCGCCCAAAGATAGCACTAGAGATCACAACCAGATGCCAAAGTTTCAGCCCGACCCGATAACTTAATCAAAAGTTATGAGTGATTTTCTGAAAATGTCAATGGGAGAATGGCGGCCGACGGAGTTTTCAAACAGATGGGGCTCTATGGCACCAGAAACCGAAAACGGGAAAAAATGGGCTCCATTTTCCCATTGAAATTTTCAGAAAATCACTTATAACTTTTGATTAAGTTATCGGATCGGGCTTGGAACTTTGGCATCTGGTTGTGACCTCTAGCTCTACCTTTGGGCGAAGAATGAGCGTTCGGCGATGCCTAGTTTATTTTTGCGGTTAAAAAGACCGTGTAAATTTTCTTTTGTGACACCCTGTATATACATTGCGTCGTTTATCACATAGTAAAAAAATACGCAAAAAATTAGCAAAGGCAAGAAGTGCAAATTTGTCCCAATTAATATATATTATGCATGGCATTCAGCGAAATCGATTATTTAATCGATTAAAGTGGGCCGATTAATCGGTGTAAAATGTTTAATTCACGCCCAGCCCTAGTTATCATGCAACGTGAGGAACTGGCGACCCCTCGAGACACTTCTAAGTTAGCAGAGCCAGCAGTCAGCCACTGTTTTCTGCTAGTCTACCCAACCAACAACGAAGCTCGTCGCCGGGAACTTGTTCGTGTCACTTGCACAAAGTTCTTCAGGTGACTTGTAATAAACTGTGCTTTCAGTGACACGGTAAAAAAAATGAAGCGTACACGAAGTGTGTGCGAAAGCCTCTTTTCTGGTAAGTTTCATAAGTTGAGCCAGAGACCTTCCACGGTGTGGTCTTTGATAGGCGGAGAGACAATGTACGCTTCGTTTGTCATGCGTATTCGCAGCTAGGATGATTGTGTCGCAGACATTATTCCTTCCCCTCCGTGGAATGTGACAACCAGACGACAGACACTGGCGAGAGGTCAATATCTTGCCATCCAACACAGTGACACGATGCGTTTTAACCATAGGGGTTTGATATAGTATGTCTGATTTAATGTGTGTTCTACAAACGTGCCGTCAACTGCTTTTTCGTTATTAAAATAGACAGTTTCCATTAGCAAGCCTCCTGATTCAAAAGTTAACATGACACGTATAAGCTCAATTTATTTTTCACTCGCGTTTTAATTCGTCTAAAACCAATTTGCTGCCGGTCGCCTCCTTCTATAATTGATCTGTACAGTGCGATGATCTCAGATGCCTCGTAGACCAGCAGCAGTCCGCAAGATTAACGCGAGCGGCTGCCAAGGGCTACTCGCTTCGTCGGCACGATTCCCTGGTGTGCATGCTCCCTGCGAAGCAAAGGGTTGTCTTCACTAGGGTGCCTCAATGACCTTCTGTTTAGAGTGAGGCCACCCTTTGTAGTACCCGATGCCGACAGCACGCGCTCACGGGAAAAATACAAAGAAATCGACGAAAACAAAATGTCGCCATAGCAGTCAGCGCCACACTGTACCACAGACGCGTGCAGGGACCACGGTGGCAGGGACACGCTCTTTCACGCGCTTCTGAACAAAAAATGAATGTAAAAGTCGGAACAAAATGGCCCGATGTCTCCACCCTAAGCAAAGCGCACATGAAGGCACCCTAGTCTTCACCGCAGACACTGGGCGCTGCCTAGCGCCATCATGCGGGGAGCAACGCTATTTTTTTCCCGGCTGCCCTCGTATGGCGCGCGCTCTGCGTTGACAGGCATTGTGAAACTTATAAAGGAGGCTCTGTCCTGCATACAGAAGAGCAAGCAGAAGAAGCGCACGAGAATCGCCAACAAATAAGGCCTCCGAGACACGAAGAGAACCTGCCATGCTGAATAAGGTGAAGGGTTCCGTCGCCTCGAAGGTGCCAGGAGCATTGCTGCCTACACAGAAGGCTGCCCCAGTGCAGCCTGCGCCCATTCAAAGGCTCTCAAAGGACAAGTTGGTAGCCGGTAGGCCTCCGGACCCTTCGAAAGCACCGCGACTTCCAGGTGCGCCGGTTCAGCCGACGACGACCAAAACAAGAAAGGTGGGATCTATAGGATGTGTAATTGGGCTAGTTGGTTGGTCATGTTAAAATGGTATTAAAACAGAGCAAAATGACGAAAGACCAGTGGAAGGTTTCGTCTGTGTCTCCTTCCACTGGTCCTCCGTCCTTTTACGCTGTTTTAATACCATTGCAAGGGGAGCTATATGTTTAAAAAACGCTGCAGAGGTCGTCGTTCCTTGATATGGCTGTGGTACCTTGTGTATCCTATTCTTTTTTATTTTATGTCGCGCCGTTGTACACACAGAGCGACAGTAAGAACCGGTACATTTGGCACGCCTTACGAAATTCATATTCCAAACGTACATAGCTGGAATTGGGTACGCGAACGTAGTTCCACAAAAAGTTATATGTCTATTCTTTTTTGTTTTTCGAGCTCACACTCATAGGAAATGAAATAATAAAATAAAACAAAAACGGTAGTCTGCACTCTGGTTTGCGTGCTCGCTCTCGGGTGGCTTGCTGAACACCAAAAACGCTGAGAACGCCATCATAGAGGCTAGCGACGAGCGGGATAATCGGGATAAGTAATAATTTCAACGTAATTTATGAACGATGACCACTTCGAAGAAAGCTCACTAACCAGCGTAAAGGCGACGATCACCCTGCACAGACGCCATTTTAGATTTATTTTTAATATTCCAGCACGTCCGAGATGAGCTCTAAATAGACGTGAAACCTTTGGTGAAGCGAATTTGCTTGCCCAATTTGTGGTATGTTCGTTTAGAATTCGAATTTTGCCCGGGCAGCCCAATTGAGCTGGTCCTTATTGCCGCTCCTTGTGCCTGACTTGCACTGACGTCACATTAGTGGCCATTATGAAGGACCTTGCTGCTGCGTGCGGACCTTCCGGAGCATATATTTTGCACCACCGAATTTGTTCTTTCTCGCCAAGAGTGAATAGAAATTACCATTTTTACGGTGCGAAAACGTAAGGTGCAAGCCACGTCGTACTTCTTTCTACGGGTAGAGGGGTCACTGTAGCCGCGGACCTTCGATGCCACGCTTCGGATCGTCTTCGGAACGCTGGAAAAGCAGGCCCACGGCGGCTGTTGTGCCGTTCCTCTTTTGTAGTAAATGCCAATACTTTTTTTCTTTCGCACTGATAGGGTTTGTTCTTAAAACAAAACAAAAAAAACACGCATGTTAGTTACGCCGTTGTAAAAAACACCCCGACAGAAAACTTAAGAACAAACCGTGACTTTCACCGGAAAATGTGGTATTATTTCTAGTGCTATTACGGCAGTCTTTACTCTTTTTTTTTTTATGCAGTGAGACTCGAGATTTCACGTTATATCATAATTTACCTAAAAATGTGTTTATTTGTGAAATAATAATAATATATTTATTGCGGGTGCTTTAAGTATATCAATGTACAATAGCGGGACCATCAAGGCCATAAAGGCGTGTAAAACTAGTCCCTAAAATATTAAGAACGATGCACACCTAGATCAAAATAAGAAAAGGAAGAGAGCCAGAACGCATGACAAAACGGAATATGTGCATTGCCCCTCAAACTTAACGCCGCCACGACATTTGCCGTTTTTCAAAGTCCCTGCAGCGGATAATTGACCTATTTGAAAAATGTTTGGGTTCCCGATTTCTATCCCATCCTGAGAATGCTTCCCGAAAGTTTTGGTGACAAATTTAACAGTAAGTCGCCGACAGGAGCTCAATGTTTGGGAACCCAGTGGCGGCGTTAAATTTGGGGTGCACTGTACAAGCAGACAGGCAGAACACATGACGGAAGGGAAATGTACAGGCAGAGCACTACGGCACAAAGTACAGAGTTCACGGAAAGTGAAAGGAGCAAAATAAGATAGTATCCATCGTAGGAAACAGCCGGGGAGGTAACATTTCCCTCGTTGCTGCTCCCTCGCGGCGAACTTTACCTTGTAGCAACGCATTCTTAATAGAGGGCGCTAGTGTCTGCTGCGCCCGAGGAGGTAACAAGCAAAGCACTTCCTCCCTGGCCGGGAGAGGGTGGTAGAGGCGGTCTGTTACCTCCTTTTGGTACCCTTTTTTCTAAGAGTGTAGAATCACTGTTGCCGGTTGTGCGAAGACTTGTATCGAATCGCCGGAAACGGCTTTCGATTCTCCGGAAAGGTTCGCCATTTTGTGAAGCTGCGCAAACCGTATTCTCGAATCGCAACTATCGCCTGTTGCGCTCGCTCTGCACACTACGCAACAATCGCCACACAGTCGGGAAAATCTGTTTCGTGCAAGTCGTGCGCGCAATGCATATCGCTGTAATATTTTTTAACAGGTCACGCGATATACTCGTATATGTGTCTTGGAGCAATACCATGCTCGACACTTCCCAACTGTGGTCTCAGGAGTGGAAGGACGTACGTGAACTTTTCAATGAGATAAGGGCGTTCAATCAAGTTCTAGAATAAATGGAGCCGATTGGATCTATACTTCGTCTCAGCTTCGGTCCGAGCGCGGCCGATGTTATGAGCCGAAGGGCCAATCAAACAGCGAAAGAGGCACAACGTCATGGCGTGCTCTCTGCAGTTGATAGGACAAGCCGGTATTCGCCGTTTCTCTGTGCGTGCTCCTATGCCGGCTAGTTCTATAAAGCGCAAAGAGCACACCATGACGCTGCGCTTTTCGCGCTGTATGATTGGCCCTTCGGCTCGTAACATAGGCGGCGCTCGGGCCTCAGCTGCAACGAAGTATAGTTACCGAAAATGGGGCCCCTTTGTCTCATTGAAATTTCCGAAAATCAATGACTTTTGAATCAGATTCATTTTTCCGCTCAAAATTACACTCTACTTTCTTAGTGGAAGGGGAGGGGCCGGGAGGGGGCACGCTATATATACATCTATCAGCACAATCTCTTGCGCAGGTCTCTGTCCATCGTCACACGGGTCTCGTCCAACCCATTCATAACCAGCCCTTTCCAGTCGGGCCTGTGCCCCCGCAGCCGACACTGAGACAGCTGCTCGAGCAGAACAAGGCCGAGGAATACAAGGTGACCGCATGCTGGGCCCTTAGATTGTTGGTTGTTGCTCGCGGAGCATGCTCAGCACTGTATGTCTGCTTATAGCAACGATCCTGTTTGGCTGGAATGCACACTGAACGTGCCGCTAGACTAAACGTCTAAAGCAGAGTCACCGAATGTTCCCGGAGTACCGAAAATGCCAAGCTTCGCTTCAAAACCGAGTCGCGGCGGGGCAGTCGCGATTCTCAACGTGGCGCTGCCCTGTGCGGTCGAAGCGAAGCGCGTACAGTGTGGCGTTCGTTCTCGTGTGAGCTCTTCAATCCACGTTCCTGGCCTGTGGTGGCACTGGTTGCTTTTTATTGAAGTTCTTTCCATCGTTCCAAGCGGTGCATGACTTGGTCCTCGCTGTCTCGTCTCTCTCTCTCTCTCTCTCTCTCTCTCTCTCTCGCCTCGAAACACATCGAAGTCGAGTGTTAGGGTTAGCGCCCGAGGCGTAGAGTTTGAAACGCAGCACCAGCGCAGCTGGAGCGAGCGAACGAGCCGGCAATCTCCTTTGGCGAACCGGAGTAGCGGCTACTTGATATACAAAACTTAGAGAAAATCAAGGCACCTTCCGTTCGGTCCTAACTCATCGATGTTCGCCGTAGCCGTGGTAACGCAAAAACGTTTTAAATACTTTTTTTTCTTTTTCTTTTTTTTTTTTTTTTTGGGGGGGGGGGGGGGGGAGGGATATTTTTAGTGTGGCCAACAGATGACTTTCGTCACAGGTTACTCCACCCAATCAGAACCGGATTCTGCGGGGATTCACATCCGGCAAGCGGACAGAATGGAATTCGGTACTCTGGGAACATTCCGTAAATGTGGTCTAAAGTAACGACATTCTGTTCAATCTATTATAACAGTTTATTGACAGTCTATCTTTAAATCCCGGAACTACCTGACCGCTTTCTCGAGTATTCGCACTTCTGAAAAGAGCTCAAGAGATATGTGCAGGCTGTAGATATCTTTAAAGCATACGACCAGCTAAAACTATTTCTTGTTTTTTGTTTGTTTTTGGATTTTTTACGGAGCGATGAAAGCAGGTTTCGTGGCAGGTCCATCCGATTCTGTGTAACCGTGTTCAAGAGACGTTTGGAATCATACAGTTGGGTGATCGTGGTTAAAACGTTGAGGAGCCCTTGATGGCAGTGCTCCGAAAAGTTCTTCGGGCTAGCTCTTCATATCGTTTGGATGTAACTCATTGCCTTTGTTTCTTTCCTTCTCGGTTAAATGGCGAAGTTCCTCGAGTCTCAGATCCGGGGCAAGCAGGCTGCCATCCTCCTGATCGTGCTGCTCATGTTCATATACTATTGCGGCATGGCGGCGGCCTTTTACTACTTCGAGTACCACAACAACACGCCGGCCACGGCTGGTGCCAGCGCCTTCACGCCCCAGCGCGTCACGGAGGGAAACGAGTCGAGGCCCTGACAGCTCTTCCAGGACGCCGCAAGCTTTGCTTTGTTGCATCCGCTGGTACATCCACGAACTGTGAGACATTGTGCATACCAAAAAGGAATGAACTTACGGGGCGTTTTCGCGACTGTTCCTTTGCATTTACGAAAACTTTTTAGCGGCCAAACCATCGGATTTGGTAGGCTAAAATCTAGATAGTGTTCGGTGTTTAAAAATGAAATATTTATGTTCGTATAAAACTTTTTTAACAAATTAAAATGCCCTATTTAAGATCTTAGCTCCAAAGATCCGAACTGCACGCCGACATATCAAGCATTTGCGTGTACATACAACCCTGTGTAACATACTTTTGTAATAAATCAAATAATTTCGCGTATTCTAAATATTTTTTGTTGTTTTTGTTTGTTCGCGACTGTATAACCCCGGTAAGGTTTTTGCCGGTTGAGTGAAGCACGTTCTACATATTAAGGGCCTCTAGCAACCCTTCTGAAACGCAACTCGGAGGAAAAGTAGAGTTAAACCACCATTCGATTTGAGTATTTAAGTTGGATTTGGAAACGGAGTATCCATACTAACATTTGCGACAAATTCAAATACAGATTGTACACATCGAGGCACCCAACAGTAAAAGAAAGATTAATCTCCGTGTTCACACCTAGCGCATATTGAAACCTGCCCCAGACAGAACACTGTAAAATATACATCAGTTGGAAAACGTTCAACATCTAGCCTGTCTACGAAACAAACAAAATAAAAAATATTATTTTTATATTGTGTGCGTTTTGTTTGTGTTTTACCGACCTGCTATTCCGCCAACGCAAAAAAAAAAAAATATTCTCGTGTTCGTCAAACTGCACTCACTCTCATCTGCAAAGTTATCCAGTGATCGAAACATTATTCGATGCAAATTCAAACACTGCTTATCCCTCTTGTCCAGAACGAACTCAAACCTGATGCTGTCCAAAAGAAAACGATTGCATGGCAAGTTAACGAGCGTCTTGACAACGTACTCCCCGCGTGTCAGTGACTCGTCCTCTACAGCCCGCACATTGCTTTCTTTCGGATTGCCTTAGGCAAGGTCTTTTTCCCAGTTCGTTCCGAGCCAGCCGGTTCCCGCGGCATCAGGATGTGGCAACAGCAACCCGTACTTTCACACCGAAACATACGACTTGCAAAGATTCTGCCTCTGCCCCTGCTAGGCTCCCGTCGTAAGACTCTAAATGGAAAGTAAGTCTAGATGCAGACTCCGTCCTGTCTAGAATCCACCGCAAGGATGCGTGAAGCAGCCCGTTCAAGAAAGCCGAGTTCAGACGGGGCACAGCCAGGGGGCTCGACTGCCGTCCCAGCACGTGGCGCCTGCAGGGCATAGCCTAACAACCCTTGTACCAGTAACAGCTAGAAGACAAGGCTTGCACATGACGTCATTGTTAGTGGAACCCCGACCCACCCAAGACGCTCTGGCGGCGAGGCTAACACAAGCTAGGAGGCGTTGCGTCCACTTACTAGGGATGACGTTTGGGGGGAAAGGCCTTGTCTGCTTGTCCTCTGAGCATGGGCTCACGAACCGTGAACTAAGCGGACGCGAACTGCCAGCTCGCCCCGTCGACTTCGCCGCCCTTCCGCCCTGCCGACGCGACTAATGGATTCGGACTCCCGTTCCTATCTCGTTCTTGGATTGTTCTTGGCTTGTCGGCGGCCGTGCGGATGCCAACAGACTGAGCGCTTCCACGGGAACGCATAGGCCCGGTGTAGCGAAGTGAGCGAGCGGTGCGCATCTGCACCGCTACCCGGGGAGGGTTCGAAATGGGTGCTCTTCGTTGTTATTGCTGTCGACGTTATGACGCGTAACGGCCTATATTTCCACTTAGCAGAACAAACGCCGATACTTATGTCCGCCAATAAGACGAAGTCGGCTTTTTGATTCGGGTTACCTTATTGTACGAGCACGAGGCACTTTTGACCCCACATTTGGGCGCCAGATGTGGCGTTCGGTTTGCTCCGTCCACCTCGGTGCATCAATCAGGCTAGCAAGGCATTCGATGAAAGAGGAATATAGCATTGTCGCAGCGCTAAAATCGCTACTGACCCCCGGCGGGCGGGCGGGGCCTTGCCAACCCAAAAAGTGAGGGAATCGGACCCTTCAGCGCGGCTCCAGACTGCTGCGTCACCGGCGCGCCCAGAATGTGCCAACAAATTGGTTGCATAGTCATTTATTAAGAAGAGCATGGCTTACTTTGCTTCTTTGTAATAGACCGAACTCACCAAGCGCTCGGCGTATGCGTGATGCCGCCATAACTTGAGTTCACAGCAGGCAAACGGCAGTGCACGGGAGGGCTCGTACCTTCTCGTGCTTTACACGCGCAGTGCTCCAGCAAGGTTCTCGCACGTGCAGAAAGACTAAAGTTCCCTCGATGCATTGCGGCAGCGGTGGCGTAGTCAAACTGGCTGCTGAGATCGGTCTATTCGTCCTTCGGTGTTCCTATCGCTTAATGCCGCAATGTCATTGACTGTGGAAAAATTGATTATCGGGGCTCACATTAACCTGCAATTCTTAGACTCTCAGTGTCTATCGACTGACTTTTGTGAAAAAAGTGTCCCTAATTTACGATTTTTTTTCGATGTCGTGTGCAGTTCAGTAGATATGTGATTTCAAAGTTTTGATTTGGGGTACGGCGAGACCGAAACTACCAACTCGAGCATAATGGCAACCCTTGTGATCAGCTGGCAACCTTTGTGATCAGCTGTATAGCCATCGTCTAACACAAAGTTCGTACGGTGTTACCGCAAAATATACGACTAGCCTAGTCGCAAGAGCAGTTCTGATTTCTGATGTAAGATGCTACGGCCGCTTTACTGCCTTGCTTCGCAGATATCCAAACATCGGTAGGAAATACCATTAATACATGTTCATCAAGTTGCCGGCCGAAAAGCGAGGTCCCCACGATGAACGCATGGCTCAGCGAACGAGTGAGTGAGAAAACGTATTTATTAAATGGATACATCGCCCCGATCTCTTGATAAAGTCATCCAATCTTGACAGGGGAAAGGGGAAGAGAATCATGGGAACTGATGGGAAAGGTGTGGTGAGGAGGATGGATGGGTGGATGGATGGATAAGACTGAATCATTTGAATTGGCCGGCGGCTTACACCGCATGACGTTTTTTTTTTCGTTTGTTTGTTTTTTCCTAACATGTATTTTACATAGAGTTATACAGCTATGCGTTTATTCTTAAAAGCTACGATCCGTAGGACGGTAGCGCCTCTATGCAACCGGTTGCACACACCTTCCGCCCTACGGGTCGCCCAGAAGGAAATAATGAAATAGTCATCGTTCCCTCGACCTATGTCTCTAGTCAGATCTCTCCTTGGTTATGTCCACCTTCCCCGTGTCTATTTTTCCCTCATTATCCCTGAATCCCATTGTATTTTGTTAAATTAGTAGCCTCTTCGGGAACTACAGGGTGAAGCTTCTGATAGTAAACTATCAAGTGCTCAGCCGTCTCCTCCTCATCTCCATAAGCTCTACACTCCCGTCCTCGCCTCGAACGCATCGGGTGCGAAAACTTGTCTGTTCCCCCCTGCTGTAACCAGGAGGGACAGGGTCAGTATCGTGAGGGAGCAGCACAGCCAGCCTGAGCTTCCTGGCAGCCTTCCTACTCTTTCTTGATTTCTTCAGTCTCAAATAAAAATCATAATTTTTTTTTATTTTTATGAGGGGTGAATTATGGCTAGGCGAAGGTACGAGCCTGCATGTAGCTTTACCATCACGGCCTCGTTCGCCCTCTCATTCTCCGGGAAACTTCCTTGGATCCCCGGACCCGAAGGTGTCCGGGGACCCACGAAAGCACGATGCTGATTCGCGGCCGAGATTCAGCAACGGCTCTTTCCATTTACTTCACCACCAGATGTCTGCCGTGTCCCCGGCAACATTCTTGGGTGGCGTCACGGGAATCATGTGAAGACGCGTGCTTCAGCGACTGTTTCGCGAAGGTCATGAGCCGCTGCTTGAATGGCTTCAAATATTCACTATTAGCTCCGCCGTTTTCGGGCTGCTGGTCTTTTACGTGGCGCCACTCCACGTGGTGTTCATGGAGACGGAGTGCCAGGCAATCGATGAGCGTCCCGCGTCGTCTCTGGCAGCGTCTTCATACAGGACTCTCTGCGCCGGTTAGTGCATCGATCTCTGCAAGGTGCTTGTCGGCCGCGTGCTTGCGCCTTGCTTTGGGTTCCTTTCTTGATTCTTGGGAACCGGTTTGATTAGGACGACGAGCTCGTTCTCCCATGGTGGAGGTGGAGTTGGCATTGCTGTTGTTTTTGCGAGGAGCTCATGTTTCTCGACTTTGGTGAGAATGATTCTGTCCGGTGGAGATCTGGATAGGCGATTTTCCTGCCCAACGACCATCTCCTTGGCAATGTCACGCAGAGTATTGATCTGTGCGGCAGCCTCAAGCTGTTCAACCGGTGTAAACTTGCGCAAGCCTGTAATGACTCTCATTGCCTTTCTGTTGAGTACAACCAGCGCTGCTTCTTGGGTCTCGGTCAGGCGCAGGTAATAGACCTTTTGCGAAATCCCCCAAGCGTTCCGGCCCGCGCGCGAGGAATTGTGGGAGACATTGTCCCTCGCCTGGCTGCTCTGTCTTGAGATCGCATTGCCTCGTCGCTTGTTTCCTCTTAATCCTCTATTTTTTCAATTCTATAACCCATTTTTATCTATTCCAGTGTATTTTATATTGCTTCTAAGTGTTTTTATTCTCTTCGGCGCGCGATGAAAAAAAGTGGTTGTCCTGTGCTTGTCGTCCGTCTTTTATTCTTTCAATTTTATGTAGATATTTCTTATATATATATATATATATATATATATATATATATATATATATATATATATATATATATATATATATATATATATAAGAAATATCTACATAATATATATATGTAGTATTTGTGTCTTTATTTTGCCTTTTTCGACTGGAGTGCCGACGGACAACACGCCGCTTCGCGCGTCGTTCCCCGGGTGAGTACTACCGTTGCTACCGATTTCTATCGCGCTGTTAACCGTTCATTTTGGTTGATTCTCCTGTAGCAGAATTACGTCAGGGGCTTCCTCTCGGAGAAGTTCGAGTCTAAGCATGAGCTCCGCGAGCTTGGAATGCAGGCCCTGCTGTTCCACTGCAGGAACCAGATCTTATGTCGTTTCTTTCGCTTTCGAAACTGCCTCTCCGGGATGTCTGAGATGTCGGCGTTAGCGTCCATGGGGGTTGACTAGAGCGTAGACGAGTTCGCAAAGACGATCTACCTTATTTTCGAGTGTCATGAATCTTGCCTCAAAGTTCTCAAATTCTGCCGTGGTGATAAAAGGCCCCGTGGTTTCCGAGATCCTCAGAGGGACGCTCCATGCGTTGGTGTTTTTGAGATTTGGCTTCAGTGCAGGAAATTGAAGCTGGGACGTCAGTGGGAAAGGAGGAGGAGCAGCCGACTTTTCGAATTGCGGTGCAGGGCCCCTGGAGTCTTGTTGGTTCGGGAATTCCCCCTCAACGTCGCGCCGTGGCTGTGGTCGCGAACCGGGTTGCTGTTACCTTCTGAGGGGAATCTTGCGTAGAGCGCAGTCATTGCTCGTTGCTACATGAGCACCACCACAGTTAATGTATTTAGGTTGGAGCTTGCACCCCACGACGGGATCGTGCTCGTGGCCACAGCCGCCGCACCTGAAGGCGTCCTCAGGGCAGATGTCGGCCTTATGGCCGAGCTTGTGACATTTGTGGCAGACGAGGGGTCTCGGACTGTACGGCGACACCTGGAAGGACTCACAGGCGTAGCGTACATATCTCGGAAGGGTCTGACTCTCGAAGGTATTGACTCATGAGCACGGTTCTTCCAGATTGGCCGATAATCCTGGCTGCCGAAATTTGGTGAGTTTTGCAGTCCAGCTCCTTCATCAGTGACTCCGGAGTTTCGTTGTTATCGTGTCCCTTCAGGTATATGACCCCCTTCGTTTGGGCGTGCACTCGACGTGGCGACGTAGGGCTTCATTTCCAGCGCCTTTCCTTTCTGCTCAGTGGTTCCAATCGTGATGAGCTTATCAACCGCCTGCTGATTCCTGGTTGTGATGGCTATCTATTAGATTTCTCGTTGACATGAACGGAACAATCTTTGTCGTCAACGCTTGTTCGAGTGATGGCATCTCTTATGTTGTCGGTGGCGATGTTGAAGACGTCTTCTTTACAGATGGGTTTTAAGACAACTGTGTCGCTTATCTCGCAGTATATCTCTGACGTTTGCCCCGTCTGCGCATTTGATTCCACGGTCTAGCCGCACTTGTTTCTTGTTCTCTGTCCTCGTCCATGGACGCTATGTGTTGCTGACTCGCTCCGGCGCTGGAGCTGCCTGAGAGAACTTCGGTGCAACTAACCGACGAGTTTCCCGTCGAGTTTTGGAGCTTGTATTCTTGGAAAGCGGCCCTGATCTGCATGCACTCAGTAATGGCAGCCTTGTTCTGCTCATACTCGGCAGTAACTGCTTTGTTCTGCATATACTCGGCAATAGCGGCCTGGTTCTGTTGAAGGTCAAGGGAAGCTGTCTTGTTCTTCATGTATCCAGTAAGATTCAGGAGCTGTCGCTTATATGTAGAGTAAGCTTGCAGTTCTTCGTCCGGTACAGTGTAAACGAGTCCTAACTTCTTAGCAGGTGTTTCCTCGGGGTTGCTTCCGGGCAGGTAAGGGTGGGCTGAACTCGCCACGCTCTTCCTTCTTTGTGGGTTCCGGATCTTTCCGGGAGGGTTGGCTTGCGAATGTCCGTGGGGATTCACTGTCCCTTCGGAAGCGGGAAAATCCCGCTCCCAGGCTGGGAGGGGGGGGGGGGGGGGGGGGGGTGGCGGTGGCGGTGGTCGTTCAGCCAGCTGGCCTCAGAAACAGGGGTCGAGAAGTTATTAGAAAACGCTTTACAAGGCAAGAAGGCTTAGCAGAGACGGAACGGCCAGGATTCGAAATCGAACACTGCTCAGCTCGTGAGCGCGTGCCTCTCCTTCCTAAAGCGCATGCTAAAAACGAGCTCACATTCATAGCCTGCTAAGACCGGCGATCTTGAAGGTGTGGAATGCACGTTGCAAAAGAACAGAGGAATATATCGCCGTCAGAACGCGGTCAGCAGCCTCGCACACAGATATGGCCACCAGTGAATACTCCCTATTGAACTGTGCGGCAGCTTTAAGCTATTCAATCGGCATTCAGAATGATCCCCTACTTACCTTCTGAGAACAACTACAATCTTGGATGTGTGCAAAGCGCGTTGCAGAAGCGTTGTGGAAGCTAATCGTAAGCTCGCGCTGAGCAGAAACAAGCTAACCTATGGCCGCCAGGGAATGCCACCGTCGAACACGATGACGCCTTTGAGCAAGCAGGGAGTCAACCATACGGCCGGTAGAACATAACATAACAAGCAGAAGATGTACGCTGGGACGGCTGAAAACGCAGCAGAAAAACACGGCGAAACAAGTGGCAGTACGAACGTGACATCGGGGCACAAGGTTGCTTAAAGAACAGCCAACCCGCTGAATACCCGCTGAGAAGCTGGTGGCAGCATTTTAATATCGGTTTTAGTACATCGCAGTTTCCCATTCGTGTAATATTTTGTCGGTGCTCGTATTTCGTCTCCGTAAATCAATATCAGTTATTTATTTTGGTTCGACTTTTGACCGGAGTTACCCTTCAAGACGCGGCCAACGCCACGAGCTCATGGGACCTATCAGACAGCGATAAAAGCGCATTATCGTCATTTTCTGTACATGTTCTATCATGGCTGAACCATTCATGAACAAAAAAGGCCCAGTGACTTGCGCTTTTGACGCTGAGTGATTGGTCCCATTAGCTCGTAGAGTCAGTCGGCTGCGTCTGCTAGAACTAGTGTCTGTCGTTGACTCGCCTAACCCAAACTGTTGGCTCTTTATTGATCACTTATTTTATTACCGAGTCCCTAAATATATTCAGGGATTTCATGAAAGGAACGATGAAATGATTTTCCAGCTTTTTTTTTTTTTATGGGTTTTATGGTCATCTATAATGTCCATAAGAAATCTGTTTTCGTTTTCTTGCCTCCAGTTTTGCGAAAACAAAAGAAAGAAAAGATGAAAACTCGCGCCTGCTTTCCTCCTCCACTCGACCAGACTCGGCCACCAACATGTTAAATCACGTGGCTGTGATGTAAAGTATTTGTTTCTGTCGCAAACGGTAGTTCTCCCAGCCGAGCGAGGGAGCCGCGTTGGACACGAGCAATGCGTCGCGCGGACGCATGCGCTCGTCAATAATCAATTCGCCAACGAATATTTGAATTCGCGTTCGTGGCCAATGAGTGCACTGACGGCACTTATCATCGCTTGCGAATGGCAGGTTCCATGGTGTGCATAAAAAGGACGGTGTACGCTTGGAGCACCGTGGCTTGAAGTCATCATGCCGGTCTCCGATCTCCACCGCGTAATTTCTCATTTCGCTTTTGAGTTGAAGAGGAAAGCTAAGCAGGAAGAAGATAAACCATCATTTCATGGTTTCTTTAAGTTCCGAAGACAATAGAACCGGTTTGTGAAAGACGACCTTAGCAACAAGGAAATTGAAAAGTGCTTTGCCGCTATTCGAAGGCTTGCAGCTTATTAATTGTAGCCATTGCCAATACCGCTCTGAAACTCGTCGAGCCTCGTCGTGCTGCGTCGGCACAACTCCACAATAGCCCATACTTTTTTATGTATGTGTACGCAAATAAATTTACGCCTTTCTCGTAAAAACGCTGCAGGGCCCATAAGCAAATTCTTTTGAACCGAGAAAATACCTGCGGCGATAAGGAGGAGGTTTGAACCATTGCTTATTCAAGCGTGCGTGCGTGCGTACGTGCGAGCGTGTATTTTTTATATGTATGGCTGGGAGACCCACTTCAAAATATTCGGTGGCAGCTGCTCCAAAATTGAAGATTCTTCTCCATGCTCCTTCACGCAGGTCTTTCGCTCACCACAAAAAACAAACAAAACGCCCGAGCTAATCTAGCGAAGAGTCGTGGCATGAATGAGGAGCTTGGCTCCTCTACGCTTCGGCCATTCCACGGACTCTGTGCGCTTCCTAAAAATCAGCGTCCTCGTGTTTATACGTGGGTGGGTGTTTGCCTGCTTTCATTTCATCATCTGGCCTGTCTCTCTTCTGTAACTTCACGACCATTGGGAAGCAACTCGATCGTTTCATCTCATAACACTCCCCTATTCATGCTGAGCGTTACCCATGATAGGTTTCCTTTTTTTGGAAAGTAATCATATAACCATCAGGATCCTAAATAGTAACCCCCCAAAAATGAAAGGATTGACGATCTCTAAACCCCTTTGAAAAAATACTGCGCAGTATCCTGTGCAAAAAACATCAGCGTCGGCTGTTTTGCCATACTGCAGAGTTATCAGAGCTTTGACGAGAAGCGTGAACCGAAAATGCACGAGGGCGGAAACGTCGTTATGACTTACTGTGTGGACAGCCAACACTGCAGCTTGTAGCATGTGGAGAAAAAGTTCGGAACCCAAGGAGTCCTAAGTGTTGCCCCTGCCCGACCCGGAGAAGCATCGTGAGCGGATCCAGGATAAGTTGGTTGCACCATTAACCCGGATCCGAAACTTATCTGGCTTGAAAGAGATCATTGTAGCTAATATAATCGTCTCTCTCAGCGGAGTGGCGTTCACTCCGGAGTGCCCGAGGCTCTGTGCTCGGAACTTTTCTTTTTCTTATATACATTAATGACCTACCCTCTTGTGTATCTTCCCATATTCATTTGTTTGCCAATAACTGTGTTGTATTTAAAGAAATAGCTTGTGAAAATGACATCAACACGCTCCAGTCTGATCTTAAAGGACCGGCGCAACGATATTCAATTGGAATGTTTTTCACTTGACACGAGCTTACTGGCACACCTGGGACTCAAGGATACTCGCACGCAACGCCACTGGCCAAGAAACTCCTTTGTTGCGGTGTAATTTCAAGGACAAAAGCGATCATTTTCATTCAATCTCTCCTTTGCAAAATTTGATGACGTAACATGGGGATCGCAGTAGACCCAAGTGACGATATTTGAATGCGGTTCATAGATTGGACCCGAGCATTGCGTGGGCACTCGACTTGGGCTCGTGATAATTGCTAGCTCGAGAAGCATTCGGGTCGTGACCCGTGTCCAATCGCTGCAACGACGACAACAGCCGAGTCATAACAATGTCTGGAACTCAGCGCGCGTGTCCTGCGCTTTGCCAACCCCAGCGCGTGGCTATGATCAACATTGGCGGCATATAATCGGCTCCAGATCACGTGGCCGCTTGTTCTGGCTGCGAGTTGAGGAGGTGAACGCTGCTCGTTTTTCTTTAATTTTTTTCTGGGACTTCTATTGCGTGGGGTGAAAAACGAACGCGTGTTTCATAGGGATCCGTTTTAAGCAGTATTTGCGCAAAGTACAAAAATTGTTGCCTCGCTCCTTTAACGCTTTTTCTGTTTGGTGCAAAACGTGATGCATAAAATTGAGCATCAACAATTGTAAATTTATGCGCGTGACTAGGAAAATAATAATCTACCTGTTTACCATATTCATAACTGGCCCCTGGACGCTGTGACAAGGTTTAAATATGTTGGTATTCATATCACATCAAATCTTACTTGGACAGTTCATATAACACATACAATTAATAATGCCAGCCGCATGTTGGGATATCTTTGACATACTTTTGCCAAAAGTTCCCTCATCTCTAAAACTTTTACATTAGAAAGCATTAATTCGTCCAAAACTCGAACATGCCGTTTCAGTCTGGGATCCTTGTCAGGAAAATCTAATTCACTCACTCGAAATGGTCCAGAATAACTCTGTTCGTTTTATTCTGTCCAAGGATAACAGAACTGCAAGCACCACCACAATGAAATCCAGCCCCGACTTACCGTCTTTGGCATGTCGTCGTAAAACCTTTCGTCTTTGCCTCTTTCACAGGTTGTTTTCTGGCCCCCATCTCCGTCCCGAACTATTTTACCTCCCCAATACGTTTCGTCTCGATTAGATCACGTCCATAAGGTCGGTGTCCCATCGTGCAGGACTAATGCTCTTTCTTTTTTTGTCATTTTTTTCACGCACATCAAAAGAGTGGAATCGCCTTCCCGTACCAACAGCTTCGATAGAAGACCTCCAACTGCTTGACGACGCCTTAGCCAATACTGTATGGATACACGCCTTTTTTTTTTTTTTTTCCTACTTTATCATCATTTATTTTTGTAATCACTCCCTTTTGAGTGCCGAAGGCCCTGAGGGTACATGTAATAAATAGATAATAATAATAATAGGTTTATCCTTCCAACAACAACAAAAAATAAATAAAGGCACAGTGGCTAGCGGTCGCAGTGTACCGGATAAATGTGTAGTCTTGGACGGAGAGATCAGACGACCCTTGGAGCGAAGCCCCGCACTCTAACGCAACCCATCACGTCTAAAACATGCTAGATGATGGTGTTGCTGCGTTGGCATCTCCGTGATTAGGTAGGGGCTTGGCGGCACGACGGTCGCCTGCGTACATGGATGTAAGTTCGGAACTATTGCATTTCATCCTCCACCCTCTTACATATGTGCAGTTGGAGGGCTCGAAATCTCGGCGTGCTGTCAGCACCGTGACACTGGAAGGTCGGCTGCACGCTAAAAGATCCCCGGGTGATCTAAATTAATTTTCCGTACTTGGCTGGGGCATGCCAGATGCCGTTCACTAATTTGGCACGCAACCTTTTCTTTTTTTTTTTTTTTTGACGTTTTGGTTATCAGGCAGTGCCAATTTCTGCTGCACATCTGTAGAGAGCCTAGATTGTAGAGAGGGAGCAACTTACACCAGGGGGATTTAATGGCGGACGCTTCCTGCGCCGATTGATCGGAAATGCGCATGCGCTGCCTTGTCGGGTGGCGAGAAGGAAAGCGGGCGGAAAGGCTGAGACGCTTGCAAACGATCGACGCTTTCGTCACTTCTTTATAGATCGCATTGCAAACGCCACCCATGACCCACGTGACCGACATCGAGCAGGTTGGAAACTCTCTCAAATATATCTACACATTTTCACATCTGCAGAACACCTGTGGACAAGTCTCCTGTTTGTCTCCTTCACGTCCTTTCCACCAAGTGGCGTTCCCTTCGCCCCCCTTTTTTTTCTTTTTGTGGGAGACCGAGAGAGACCAGACCGGTTTTTAAGCCTCTTGCGATCTCTTAGGAACAGCTCCGCAGCATCGCATCCGGTCCTAAGACGTCGCAAGAGGCTTAAAAACCGGTCTGGTCTCTCTCGGTCTTACTCGGTTGCATATGTGTGAACGGCGCTTAAGTAGAAATAGGTATTCTGATCTCAGAAGCGACAAAAACGGAAATAAAGAAAACAAAATACAAACGTACCATTTCCGCCTGACGGCAATTGTCCTCGTGGAAACGTCCACGGAGTCGCTGATTTCTGCTCAGGACCGCTTGAGAAAACAATTCGGAACCGTTTGGCACGGCAGGAATGGGATTTAAAAAAAGAAAAAAATAACAAACAACGAAGAAATTGATGCGACCCGTTTTCATTTCCCGAATGGGGAGTTCCACACCGACACGAATTCTAGCGAGAGCGGCAGAGAGTTCAAGAAGACGACGCTGTAAAATCTGAAAAGAAAAAAAATATAGAAGGTGTGCGACGGCAGTTTAGAGTTTTCGGCGACAAAAAAGAGAAAGAGGTCCATCAATTCCGCCGTTATAAGCACTCCCCTTCACGGAGGCAATAATACCGAGTTCCAGGCTAACTGCAGTTGCTATCCAAGAGGTTGTTTTCTGAAATATTTTTTTTGCTTTCTTTATTTTGTTTACACTTATTTTTGTTCTATTTTGTCTTTAAAAAACAGGGCTATTTTGTCGACAATAAACAATGCCATCACCCAAAGTGAATCAATAAACAAATAAGAAAGAAAGAGTGAAGTTCAAATATGCGAGTGAAAAAAGTCACTACGCTCTTCCTTGCTTCCCGCTCACAAATTGCCGTGTTATCATAATCTTTCAAATGTCACTCTTGGCATTGATATGAACGCTTCTGCACCACACAATTCTAAATGAATTAATGTTTATATTCTCGTGCCTGTTTTTTTTTTGTTTTTTTTTAGCCATGGTTTGTTTAATAATAAGGTTCAAAAAGAGCGCCGTGTATAACTTTATAGATAAAATATATACTTACAAATAAATAAATATTGGGACGGGACGCTTTATAGTGTGGTAAGTATAAATTACGAATAGGACTTGTTATTATCTTTTCTTTGTGAAACGAATTGTACATCGCAAGGACGATTCCGACTTTAAAATATCCGTACTACCCCGCCCAGGATCAGGGCGAATATTTTAAAGTATACACTAAAGATAATTTAAGTTTTCCTGAGAAATATGTCGTTGTTGTTTTGTTGTTTTTGTTTTTGTCTTTTTATGTGTTTTTACTTTCCAGGGGTTCATTGATGTTTTCGTATAGTTTTCTAGAAGTTTTAATGCACGAATATTTACTTATACATTACCGCACTTCGTAAAGGCTCAGTTAGGCTGCCCATAATATTTGCGAAATTTTTATTTCCAGAGGCTGAATCATGTAATGACTAGGCGGAGCCCAAATTCGTCTGCTTCCTTTGCAGGGGTTGTGGTGACGTCAAGAACGTCGAGCTCTGATTGGCTCTGATTGAAGGACAGCGGGTATAGACCTCGAGGCAGCTTGCTTCGAGGTCTATCCTTCACTATCCTTCAATCAGAGCCAATCAGAGCAAGAAAAGTGGACGAATTGCGCTCCGCATAATTTCCCTCAATTTTTATGATAAAAATATTTCCCCACAAATGTGTTTCAATTTGATGTTTGATCAAGAGCAGGGGTCACCAAACTTTTTGGTTAAAGGGAAACTCCGCTTCATTTTTGATATTTAGAAAACTATGTAGCCCTCTTCAGTATCATATAGGTGGTATTCACTGAGCCTGCAGGTTCGATTTTGCCAGGGAGCGCCACCGTCGATCCGCCATCTTCGAGGTCTCGGTTTGACTGGCTTGGGTACGCTACGCGATCGTCCGCTGCTAGTGTGTGCTAATTTCCTATCGTTGAAGCTTCGTTGAACAGAAGAGAGAAGAAAAGTTGGTCTCGGGGGCGGGCCGTTTTCCTTGTTGCCGCCAAGTACCGTGTGTAAAGGCTGAACCGCATGTAAGCAATTTGGCGAGCGACGGGACGAGACGAGCGACAGCGACGAGACAAGTGACGACGGCCCGCTTCGCTGTAGCTCGGTCACTCGCGCGACGTGGCAAACCGCATGAAAGCGACGGGAGCATGCGACCGAGGCGATAAGCGACCCTTTCTAGAAATCCAAAAGCCAAGCGACGCGACGACCGACCGCGAGAAATCTCCGTCGCTCGTCGCCGACCCCCGTCGCTCGTCGCCGACTCCCGTCGCTGTCGCCACCGCTCGCTAAATCGCTTACATGCGGTTCACCCTTCACTGTCACTCGTCGCGTAGCTCGGTTTTGGGATTTCTAGAAAACTTAGCGCTCCTCGCCTTGGTCGTGTCCTCCCGTCGCTTTCATGCGGTTTGCCTCGTCGAGCGAGTGACCGAGCGGCAGCGAAGCGGGTCGCCGTCGCTTGTCTTCCCGCTCGCCAAATCGCTTACATGCGGTTTTTAAATCGCTTGGGCTAATGAAAATGCGCCACATTTTTTATAAGCTGCGCACCCTGTGAGCCGCACGGTAGGTTTCTGCACAGGAACGAACACCGAAGGCACGACGTATGTACGACACAGCGGCGATGGAGCCACACGGTTACACGGCCGTAGTACAGAAAATCAGCTAGAGAAAAACAATAATGAAACTAGCAAAACAAAACAAAGAGTAATCACACCGTGCTGCAAAAGCACCAAAGTAGAAAAATTAGTTCTTGCAAGAGCTACCGCCGTCGGCACGGCGGGCGACACGGAGCGCTTCATGGAGCCGAGGGAGCAACGCGGCCGCGGTAAACGAGTCCGATTGCGACAAAAACAAGCTAAAACACACAAAAAATACTCCCACAACGCTTCAGAAGAACCAAAGTATAAGAATAAACCGTAGTTTCGATCAAAAAGACCCTTTAAAGTTGTAAAATACTGCTAAACCACGCTCAAAGGGTCCGGCCAGATGGCATTCGCGATAGCAAGAGACCTCGAAGATGGCGACCGCGGTGGGCGATGGCAGCGAACCTAGCGAGTGACGTCAAGTGAATGTCACCTATAGGAAGACCCCACGTCAAATATTACGATCTAATTCCGTTTATATATTTAATAAACTGACCAGCAAACCTTCAAGTGAGCCAAGTCGCCGAAATCTGCCAACTCTAGCGTGCGGCGCGAGGCGCAATCATCAGCGCAGTCAATGCGACGGAGTTTGAGCGGCAAACGTTGAGTCATTACGTCAGAGGCATGACTACGTCATTCTCACGTTTTGTTTGTTTTTACTTCTCAGAGCGAAAATGAACGATGACGTCATAAGTTTCTCCTCCCGGTGTTGGCTGACCGGGCGTTCACGTGATCACCGTAACACGGATGCGCTAGTTTGCGCTGCTCTGCGCGCTTATCGGTCTGTTTTTCCGCTCCCCTTCTCCTCTTTCGTCTTCTCCCCTTCCTCCTCTCCCCCGGGCCATCACCGTCCACGCCATGCGAAGCGACCTGCCCGCGTCCAATAATAAAAAAAAAAAAAAAAAGACCTGCCCGCGTCGCGTGTCCCGTTTCTCGCTCCCTCCCGAACGTCACAAGACCACGTGGTTCGACGTCACGTGACCATGACTCTGACGACCCGAGACCAATATTGCCTGACGCAACCAAGGTTTCGGTTTCGGTATCTGCTGATGTTTAAATTAGGATTACACAAATAATATTCCACATTTCGCGAATCCGAAGACGTAGAGTTTAGTCGCTTATTTTTGCGGCGGTAGCAGCGTGCTTGCTGGTAGCGGGCCGCGGGCAGGTGGGAAGGCCTCCTAGGGCCGGGGCTTGGGGACCTCTGATCTAGAACATACACAGTATTGTCGGCGATAACTCTGCTACACATACGTTATTACAGTCATAAAGCGCGCGTGTGAGTGTGAGTGTGAGTGAGTGAGTGAGTGTGAGTGAGTGAGTGAGTGAGTGAGTGAGTGAGTGAGTGAGTGAGTGAGTGAGTGAGCGTGCGTGCGTGCGTGTGTGCGTGCTTGTGTGCGTGAGTGAGTGAGTGAGTGAGTGAGTCAGTGGGTGAGTGAGCGGGTGAGTGAGTGGGTGGATGCGTGCGTGTGTGTTTCCTTTCTTTATTTTAGATTGGCACAAGTTTGAGAAAGAGTCAAATGACGACCGAACTTCCGAACTTCTTCTTTTCATTTAACATCAGCTTTAGACTGACCGCAAACCAAGGAGACGCATGTTCCCATCGAACTGAGGTTGAAGGAACAAATGTCTGTAGTAATTGCATGAATGTGCTTTTTTACCCATATTGAATTAACCTGAGACTGGGGTAGAGAAGAAACATCAAAACGTAGAAGGAAAAGAAAATAGACAGGACGACGTCTCAATTTTTTTTCGAAGCCCGTTTTCGCTCACGAACCTTTCGTGGAGTTGAAGTTCCTCCCGCCCCTTTCCACTTCAGCGGAGCGAACGGTGGAGAGATGGTCGCCTTTTCTCCGGAGTTCGCTCTACTGAAGTGGAAAGAGGTGGGAGGAGCTTCCACTTCGTTCTTGACTAGTGTCACTATATGAAGCGGAGCTTTATACAGTGGCTCTATTCTTGATCTGTCACCGACAAAGTACATCTCGCCCACCACCCCCCCCCCCCCCCTTTTTTTTTTTTTTTAAGCAAAGTTGCGGCGAGGCTGACGTTGTCAGGATGCCCTTGCCGTACCAGCCACCGAAGCGGTCGAAGCACGCCAGCCATCGGGTCACCGCAACTAACCGCAACTTTGCTTTTGTGTGAATTTTGAGTGACGGGTTAATCTATAATCTTGTAGAGGGAGAAGAGTGACGTCTGGGAAACACAAAAAAGAGTCCCGTTGAGTGGCGAGTTCCCCCCTCCACTCTTCTCTTGTGCTGGCCATAAGCTGTCGGGGTGACGTCAGGTTCAAAGCATCGCATACTTTTGACCACCATGTAAGAGGAGGAAAGGGAAGCTGCTTTTGTAAGAATTTTGAGTGACGGGTTAATATTCTATAATCTTCTGAGAAGAATGGCGACGCCTGTGCAAATCCGGGAGGCAGAAAAGAGGGTCCTGATAAGAGGGGAGCTCCTTCTTGCCCTCTTCTCTGGTGGTCATCGCAGCGCTCATTGAATGACGTCACGTCCAACCCATCTGTAGTTCTTGGTGAAACAGTTGGATGGATAGATGGATGAATATTGGCTGTTCCCTTTGTAACGGCTGGCAGCTTGCGCCGTCACTACCTGTCAAGGTTCCTAGACGGGCATTACAAATGAGGCTTTAACGACATCCACCAGGTGCTCTTTGCTAATCGTTTAATTTGTTTTGAAATACCTTTTCGTGTCTTTTTTAACAAGGTATTGGTGTGTCCGATGTGATACTGCTCCTTGAGCACGTATAGACGAAAATGTAAGTGCCGAAATTTCGTTTTAGTACCCCTTTAGCAGCGCCTAACATTCCTCCGTGGGGTATCGAATTGTACAGATCTTCAAGATCGAAGGATAACGCGTGACAGGAGCGTGGATTGTTCTCTTTTCCACGTTTCTACAACAGATTACGAACTATCCACTCTAAACGGATCGTGCAACTTCAAAACATTCAGGTGTCGTTGAAGAAAGGATGCCGTGTGAATCTGCCATGACCCTTTTTGAGAAACCATCGCCGGAAATGGCATGGAATCCGAGTCTCGCCCAACGAGGTTCTTGCCCAAAAGCTGTTTCGTGAATGCCCAGAATTTTATTTTAAAAGAACACTGCATCTTCCTGACATATATATATATATATATAACAAGGTGTTTCAGAGAACGCAGGCCAAACCGCTCCTGCGGAAACTACTCATCGCAACGAAAAAAGGCTTGTGGCGTTGTGGTCCTGGGCCAGGGGCCCGGCCCATTTAAGATAAATATTAAAGTCCGGGATAATTAAGTTGTTAATGTTTTTAGCCTAATTAGCTTTTTTAATATTGTGTTTAAGGGCATGGTTTAAATTAGAAAATTGCTCAGCATCACCGAAAACCACTAAACCAACAAATTGCAGAACGATAGAAGGCACGCGAAGCATTTTACGGCTTTCTGAAAAACCGCACAAATTCGACGGGTTTTTAAGTTTCGGTTTGTTATCGGAGCGCATCTCGGCCCGGCAGCACCGCGCCCCATGTAGAGATAGTGCAACCAGACTGCTGCGTCGAGCGATGACAGCGCAGCAGAGGTTGGTTGCACTATCTCTTCGCGGGCCGCGGTGCCGTCGGGGCGGAGATGCGCTCCGGTAACAAACCGAAACTTAAACACCCGTCGAATTTGTGCGGTTTTTCGGAAAGCCGTAAAATGCTTCGCGTGCCTTCTATCGTTCTGCAATTTGTTGATTTACTGTTTAATGATGATGCTGAGCAATTTTCTAATTGAAATCATGCCCTTAAACACAATATTAGGGAGTTGTAGTAGATCGTTTTTCTCCTCCGCTACGTTATCCCCGAAGAAAACGCCGCAGCTGCGCATGCGCGCCGTCAGCCTTCCCTGCATAGTTCAAGGTCTTTTGGCGGATTACGGAGCGCTATCCGGGTGCTTAGCGGTCTGCGGGAACGGTCTACTACAATTCCCTATTAAAAAATTTATATTACGCAAAAATAATTAACAAGTTAATTATCCCGGACTTCAATCATTTTCGTAAATAGGCCCCTGGCCCACGACCAAAACGACACAAGCCTTTTTTTTGTTGCGATGAATAGTTTTCGCAGAAGTGATTCGGCCCGAGTTCTCTGAAACACCCTGTATATATATATATATATACTTAAACGTGTCACAGAAATAATTTTTCTAAAATATTTTCGAACAATTTACGTCGCGAGGCACATTCCCACGTAGCACGAAAACGTTCTGAGAACATTCCGGGAATGTTCAAAATAACATAGACAACATTCTTGGAATGTTGAAGATTTACGTAAGAACATTCTATCAATGTTGTCAGAATGTGGCGCAGGCACTTATCGCTACATTCGGAGAATGTCTTCAAAGGGATATTCTTAGAACGTTCTGAGAACGACATAGAACATTACCAGGTCATTCAATCAACATTGAAACATCCTAACAAGGTTCTAAGAACGTTCTCAGAACATCCAAGGAACTTCTGCAACATTCTCTGAATGTTGCAAATTTACGTAAGAACATTCTATCGACGTTGTCAGAATGTGGCGCAGGCACTTACCGCTACATTCGGGGAATGTTTTCTAGGTGATATTTTTAGAACATTCTGAGCACGACTAACAAGGTTTTAAGAACGTTCCCAAAACATCCGAAGAACGTCTGCAACATTCTTTGAGGAATGTTTACAAAGATTCTATAATTATAGCTTGCTTACCTTACAGCCCCACTGAGCCGTACTACATATATTGTTGTAATAAATCTCAAAGCGATCAATATTTTTTAATCTAAATATATTTTTTCTAGGCCTAGCACAACCTAGACGGCTTTACCAGCGCATTAGCCACAGCCTGTGCTATAACGGCAGTTTACTACTACTTATCATACGTGCGGCATACATAACCGATTACTCACTCGGAGCATAAGAACAGATACCTACGGCATCCCACACTCAAGCGGGACATACCTTCTTCAAGGTATTAAATCGGAGATGCTAAAAATCGGGTCTATTCAAAACTGCCCCTCTACATACGCAGTGAGTGCCAAACTCATTATCAAATTTTGAAGACCATTGCTTTTCTCCTACACCTTATCTCACATTCCTCGGTACACTCGTACAAGATAAAACTGATCCCTTATGCTAAGTTTCCAAAACCTCCACTTAATTTGCATATTTTTGGCACAAAGTGGCATATAGTGGATGGTGTTTCGAAACACAGGTTGCCTGAAAGCTCCGTAAAGTTGGCTTCACCTGCGAAAATTCTAGGAATGTTCGGAAGCGAACGTTCTAAGAATGTTGCACATATGAATGTTCAAAGGGGAACGTTCCGAGAACATTGTGCATACGAATGTTCGCCAACAAACGTTTTTAGAATGTTGAGCAGCATACCTTGTAAGGAATGTTCGCATACAAACGTTCCTAGAACGTTCCGAATGGTGTTTAACGTTCCTTCAACATTCAGAACACCCAGGGAATGTTCGCACGACATTGGATGCTACGTGGGTTCTGGTAAGAAGCTATTTTGAAGCATACGTCGATTGTCGAATCTCTTCACACTTAGCGTGCGACGCCGTCAAAGCTACTGGCGAGAGCATGAGGCTTGATCTGGTTGATCGTTTGCACGCGTGCTCGCGCTCACGACAGTAGCTTTGATAGGATTGCAGTATAGAGACACTGAACACACAAAAAATATTATTACGTTCTATAGTTTACAGATGTTTCTTTTCCTTCGGAAACGTCACGAGACTCAAAATTAGTCTCGCGACGTGTGACGTAAATATTGTGCTAAACTTTTGGTATGTTAAAATACCTGAGGGCTCATCCTAACGTTGGCTCATCCTCAGGGCTGTCACCTCAGGGCTCAGTGCTGTCACCTCAAAATACCTCAGGGCTGTCACTCCTGAGGGCTCACGCAGAAATATATGAGGAGCAATCCACCATCGTAAGATTTTAGGAAGAAAGCACGATAATTGAAACGCCAAACGAAATTTGAAATTTGCTCTAAGCTTTGTGCTTTTATTGTTTGATCGTTTGTTTTTTTCCCGAAACCGAATGTGAATTTTAAACCGCCGACCGAAGTTTCGATTTCTGGATTGTTTCGGACGCGTCAGCTGTCAACACTGACGACAGATGTAAATCCAAAATGGCTGCCGAAGTGCTAATTAAGAAGGGGAAAAGAGGAGCGGCTGCTTATTTTCAATCGGAATGTGCGAGAACGACCAACCCGAAGCAGCTTAACGAGTTATTGGACATTATTCTGGATCCTCGAAAGCCCATCGACATATGGGACACGATAGACTGGTGCAAATGGCTCATGGCAGGGGGCAAGACGCCCGACGAATTCTCCCAGACAGGTGAGCGCTGCGTGGAATTTCAAATTTCCCATCGAATTTAGAGCCGATTTCTTCGCGTGCATGCTGCAAGGAACCTCTAGGGGCGTCTACTTATTATTTCTGTCAATTTCACAACGCCGTTCTCGACATGGCGGTGTGGTTGCGATACTGCTACGATCGTGCCAACCTTGCGATGCTTTTGATCGAGTCGCCAGTGATGATTCGTTTTTTCTCGCGCGTTTGTTCGTTTGCACTGTTCCGAAACAACTTGGACAATATGAACAAGCTAGATATAATCGTGTGACTTGTCTCTAAGCCGTTCCAACGTCTCTTGCCGCAGTTTGCGCGCAACGAGCCCACGTATACACATTGGGGAACGTTCCTACGTTGCGTCACTTGCGCAGCGCTGTTTTTTAAGAGTTGTCAACTGCAATGAATGAACATCGACCTCAGTTTACACTCGGATTCGGAAGCGGTAGCGATCAGCTGTCGGAGTCTGCAGTTTGTTCGGAATTCGGGGTGAAATCGAGCCCTCGTCCGAAGCCCTCCCGAGTGTTGGGGCCCTTGTTTACCGATTCATTCATATGTTTGAGAGACCAGCACGAAATTAGAGAGCCGTTAATATGCGGCATCAGAGCCAGCGGTCGGAAATTTGTCACAGCACATCAACATCAGCGGCGTTCCGTTCGCTCAGTTTGTGACTCTTTCCGCAAACGCCCGAACATACGGACTCGTCGATCTCTCGTGTGAACGGAGGTGTGGCGATACCGTGGCTCGGGTGGGAAGTGTGTGGGAGCTTCGTTTTGAGCGTCGCGCTATTTCGCTTCGCGTAGCCCGAGTAAAAATGGTGAAAGTCGACTTTCTTTTCAATGTCTTGCATGCGAGGTTGGCACGTAGCGTCCGGGAGTAGCCCCCGTTGGGCCCTGCGACGGCCACGTAACAATCGTTGTTGACAGATAACCGTAACGCGATTCGCGGATTCATGTGCACGGGACAGTTTTTGCGTAAACATAAAAACGCGCTTCAAAGAATTCAGTCGTCCGACATATTGCAAGTACCTGCTAGGTGCTTTTTTATTCATCCCAATAATAATAATAATAATTTGGGTTGTGGGAATATTTAGACAGCATGTAGTTGGTCAGCCATTTCAAAGATGCGACGAGTCACTCGCTGTAGATGAGCAATTTAGCCAGTGCACTACAGCCGCTGCCCTGGGGTCTTTAACGTTCACCACGCAGTAGTGATGCACGACCGCACACCTGTACGATGCTCATTCAGATCGAAACGGGCAGGGGTGGGGATTGAGCCCAGGATCTCTGGGTTTTGCAGCGTGAGCTTTCACTCCATATGCTCCGAGCTGGTTTGCACTAGCCCACTCGGCCACCGATCCCCCTTATTCATCCCAAGAAGTATAAAATGTCTGTCTTCTTAATCACACAGCCAACTTGGCCCAAGGGTTGCGTTGCCATTTGTTCTCCTGTCTGTATTTACATTTTGTGCACCTTCATCATGTCTACTTGAATGTTGTTCCTCTTCCTTTTTAAAAGAACTCGGGAATTCAAGCAGACTTTCATACAACGATGAGAGCCTCCAGAAACGGCATGAAACCACTGTACTGTTGTAAAATGAAATGACTATGCAACATTGAAGTAGGCCACTGCATACATTTTCCATTAAAAATTCACTATCGCGAACAATATGAGCGGGAACCTAAGAGCACGTGGCTTTCGATACATGCTGCGCCACCTTGAGGCTGATAAAACTGTGGAGTGGAGAGGGGCTGCAAGAGTGTGCGCTTACTTTGATGTGCATGCATGCATGTATCAAAAGCCACGCACTCCAGCATTCCCGCTTGTACTGTTCACAATACTTAAGGCTCTGTTATACTCTGACGTCGAGTGTAGCAAACACGACGTAGCGCAGCTGACACCAATACTGATTGGTCGCAGGTATTGAGTACCTGCTCACCGGCTAGTGAAAGGCCCACATTCTGCGCTACGCTATGTTCGCTGTGCTCAACATTAGAGTATAAGAGAGTCCTTAGGGTGACTAATCATAGAGTTATTATAACGTACGCTAGAGGTTCATCTGGCACTAGTGTGCTGTTGCAAAGTGAAGTAGACAGCAACCAGTCGGCAATTGACTTCCAGTAATGCATTTCTACGGGGAAAAGCGTGTGCATTATTTCCCTGCACTTGATTTAAAGAGCAAATATTGCAAACTATAATGTAGTAAATGGCTAAACACATTTCTGAATCATGTAAATTAAACTATTGGTCATTTACAGTCTTTTTATTTTGAATTTGTGGCATTAAACACAGTGCTAAAACAGCTTTATACATGCATTTATCTGCACTGTCGGACACTGGTAGCGCAAACAAGGCAATGGCACTTGCCTCTGCTGCGTTGTGCGAGGACAGCGAAGCAGATGTTAGTTGCATTATTTTTCCACGGGGTGCGGTATTGTCGATGCTAAGAAGCGTCGATGGTACCACGCTGCGTTTGTCGATTGCAAACCGAAACTTAAAAACCCGTCGAAGTTGTGCTGTTTTTTAGAAAGCTGTAAAATGCAGCGCATGCCTTCTATCGCACTCAAGTTTATTTGTTTAGTGTTTTTCGATGATGCTCAGCAAGTTTCCGAATGAAACCATGTCCTTAAACTCAATATTTAAAAAATTAAATATGTGAAAATAATTAACAACTTAAATATGAAAAGTAGACTGGTTGCTGTCAGCTTCATTTTGCATCCCGGAAGTTGCATAGACACTAGCACCAGTTGAACCTCTAACATACGTTAAAATAACCCCATGTGACGGACATCCCGTTTTGGCTAGGACAGTCCCGTTTTAGAGTGTATACTTGCCCTTCCGTCTTTTTGTCTGAATAAAGCCAAATGTCCCATTTTCTTGGGAACTTACTTGCGAAATCAGTACCAAGCAATTGGAAGAAAAAATATGCTTACTCATGTCAGTGTAGAAGAATAAACATAGTATAGAAATGTTATCTCCAGTAGAGTATGATTTTTAGCTTTTTCTGTGGCTCCACTTACCAATAAGTTTCATTCACACAGACGTGTGTATGGGGCACTTTTCTTTATTACAAAATGTGTGCATGCTTAGGCTTTGGAAAATGGGTGAGAAAGGTGCTTGTGTAGTCAGCTACTCAACGAAAGGCAGCAGAAGAGTGTGTTTTCACACTGAATGAAATATTAGCAGAACCTATCTTTCTTTCTTGTGCCCCCTTGTGCCAGTTAGAGCCCGACAATAAAGGAAACATATTTGTAACTTAAAATTTGATTTTCTCCTCAATACGACCGTCTGTCGATGACTGGCTGCTCTGGTCTTTCTTCGCTTTCCCTCAGTTGTCTGGAATGACGACTCAAAACTTGTAATATTTTACAAGTAATAAACTGTCTGTGGCTCATTTTCATTAATAAAACTACTAAAATACATAAAACATACTTGTTTTTTTTTACCTAAACACTAAAAATTTGTAGATGGAAATGAAGTTCAAATACATAATTGTGGGGGGAATGGAACCCCCCCCCCGATTGGCAACTCGTGGAGCTTCTAACCGGGCATGGTGCGAAGACGTCCACCTGATATTTGCCTCCACGTCCCTTTTGTGGGACCAGTGCGCAGGTACGACAATGCAACGACGTGTGGCCTGGTGTGGACGGCCAACTTTGTGGCGTACCGGTGCCGCACGTGCGGCATCTCGCCCTGCATGTCGCTGTGTGCCGAGTGCTTCCAGCAGGGCGACCACCAGGGCCACGACTTCAACATGTTCCGCAGCCAGGCGGGGGGGGCCTGCGACTGTGGAGACGGCAACGTCATGCGCGAGGACGGGTGAGTGCGCCCTCCCCCCCCCCCCCCCCCCCCCCCACCTTGTAGAAGAACAATGAGCAGTGGCATACACAACGTCTTTGATAGCTGAAGCCAACGATAACCGACGGCTGGCTGCTCAGAAAGAGGTTTCTTATGGTGTATTCGTGCGGCAGATCTTTTATCTCTAGAGAAAACCGAGTATGGGTCATAGAGCTGCAGGAGGAGGAGGCAGTTAAGAAAATCCAAGTGAGCGTTCGCACAATGGAGTTGCATGTAGTTGAGTCAGTGGAGTCTTCCTTTTCATGAGCATGTTTGTGACTTTCGGGGGTTCATCGGACAAATGGAAGGGAAAAGGAAGAGAAAGAAAAGGGCACCCCAGAGCTCATTACTGCCGACCCCAATCCTTCCCCAAAAGGACGCTTCGACGGAACGGCGAATATTCTGTAGGCCGGCGGCAGATTTTCCACGGCTGCCCGCGGGCTTGAGGGATCGGCGAACATCCATGACGTTGCACACGTGACCTCAGAACTCGACGACGCTTAATCCTCTACTGGAAGAATAGCTCCATCGTGCGAATATGCCACTATTTGGGGGTGATAAGGGAAGAAATTTCTAGGATGCAGACAAGCTTGGCCGACAAAGCTGACAAATGCATGGGGACGGATGGCGTCTGCTACAGTGAACGGTCCCCATTTTCTCGTTGAAAAATTTTGGAAAGTCGCTTATAACTTTTTAATTGGATAGCAGTAAGCTCTGAAGCTTCAGCATCTGGTCCGGACCGCTTGCGATACATTGGGAGAAGACTGAGTTTTCGGCAGCGCACAGTTTATTCCTGCAATGAAAAAAACACCTTAAATGTTTCTTTTTGTACCCTGTAGTCTTGTAGCGCCAAATAGCCAGTCGGCCGTTTATCGGGCCATCTTCTTCTCGGTTTGCTGCATTTAGCGTGACTGTGTAACGTGGACGCAGGTTCTGCCACCGGCACGGCCCCAAGGCCCAGGAGGGCAAGCCCCCGGCGCCTCCCGACCTGCTCTGCGTGGCCGAGTCCATGATGCCTCGCGTCATCCTGCGGCTCATCCAGCACCTGAGGGAGCACAGCGACGCAGCCGATGCCGGTGAAGCCCTTTCCTCTTCTTAAAACGTCCCTCTGCTGGCTTCGGATCCCTACTGCCTCCTTTTTTTTCCTCAAGCCTTTTTTGTACTTGCTCTCGTTTGGCCTTGTCCTTATTTGCAGCTGTATTTGTTTCATTTGTTGTGTTTTGCCGTGGAATCTTTGCTATCCCCGCATTCTTCCTGTCCTAATGTAATGACTGCACACGGGAACCCTGCACAGACCCTGCTTGCTCGTGTTGGGGTTGGTCGCACCAGAGCAAGGCCATGGGACAGGGTGTCAGCAGCAGAACACAGGTGTTGGTTTGATGTAACAGCATCGTGCCATACAAGGTCTTTAGGGGGGAGGGGGGGGGAGGGAGGGGTACGTAAGGGGTGAGCTTGTGGTGACTGAAAGATATTTGATGTTTTAAAAGCAAAGCAATCTTTATCACCACAATTAGAAAATACTAGATGAAGGCGCTTGTCAGAAATGACCCTCCTGCTGTCAAGCTGGTCACCACTGTCTCGAGTTGTTCGGTCTGAGCTCGTGTCTTGTCTGTCCCTTTAGCATCACGCATGACACGCGGGGATGCATCACATCTGCGTGACTTGCCCCGCCAGACATGAGGCTGCCAAGCACTTTGGCGCTATGAGCTCACGCTCTCCCCCCTCTCCCTCTGCCGCGTAGGAACGGGGGCTGCGTAGTAGGGTAGGACCTGCGTAATAGTAGAATAACCTAGTACCTTAAAATCTCGGAAGGGTACCCACCCAAAATGAAGATATAAATGGTAAAAAAACACGACGTGGGCTGTCTTTAAGGATGAGACGGCAAAACTTGATGAAAAATTAACGATAAACACAGGGGCGCCCGCTACAAACCACGTTACATGGGAGCTTATACCGCAGATCGCTGACGCAGCAAATTTGCGTTTCACAACTCTATAAACACACAAGAATTTCCTGTGATCTCCTGTGTCACGCGAAAGGACACCGCAGACTGGATGCATCTTGTTTCACGGTGCGAGAAACACGCAGAAACTGGCTACAAACTTGCGTGCCATGCGAGCCGGTATCAGACGTGCAGATCGCAAACAAAAGACGCGAAACTCGCTACTAACTCGCTTGTTACACTTACCGGTACTGCAGATCACGCTGTGGATGTGATTCCCATATATCGCATGATGTTCAACGTGGCGTGGGACATCCATAACATTGCATGGGCAATATTTTTTTTATTCTTATGTTACGGATATTTAGCCAGATAAACGGGATGGGCAATCTCTCAAGGAAGGTAGCCCTTACAGGATTTTATGGGTTGCTCCAAGGCATTTCACGGTCGGATTGTATACTTGGCAGCATTTCAGAGAAAATTATGCAACTTCCTCCAAAGAATAGGTGCATAGATAAGGAAGTTCTTTAGACATTCACAGTTCCTTTGCCACGTGTCACATTGTATATCATTTTGATAGCAAGTGCTGCTCATTAAAAGAAAACATTCAAGTGCTATTGCACCTTCATTACATTTTATGGTATGCTAGGCGATTTCTTTTTTGTGAGTATCCTTGACTATGTGGCCTGGTTTGCTTGCTCAGTATGAACTGCAACGAAACCTTAGTTGAGATAGTGGGGAAAATAAAACATTGCCAACACCAAAGCTTAAGCTGCAGAAAGAGCGCCTTTCTGCTTCTATGCTAGCCTCAGTAATGCTTTCTTTTGCACCACCTTGGTGTAAAGGCTTTGCCTCGGTTTGTTTCGGGCAAGCCAGTCGTAGTCTCTGCTGGCCTTTTGTTCTTTGTGATGCTTTTTTTTTAGCCGTTGATTATCTTAAGGCACCTGCTGTCATTATGCCGCAATTTGTTTTATGGTTTAGAGACAAAAGAAAATATTACTAATTTCATTTGCTGCCTTTAATGTATAAGCTTCACCTGCCCACTCGTGAGGGTCCCTTGTGTTGTGCATTTCCAATGCTGCCATTGTTTCGTTGTACCGCTTGATCCCTCTCCTGGCATGACTCCAAAAATGGGTTGTTTGGGAATAAATAAGCAAATGTGAAGGCTTTTATGTTCACGCTGTGGACATGAGCTTGCGGGGAGATACATGGCTGAACCCTTGAAATTCGGTGGCGGTTTGTGCCACATAGTTGGAATTTTAGTGCCAACATTTAACCTCTGCATAATATGCGAAAAATTGATGTTGGGCCTTCTAATAGTAATACCGTTGGTGAAAACGACTCAATGGGGTGCTGTGCAGCGAATGTGGACCAGAAAGCGGTACAGAAGGCCGACGGCTTCCTCACCATGCTTCACCAGCTGAGTGAGATGGGGGCTGTGATGCGCCAGGTGATGACCAACGCCCTCACCAACCCCCTCAGCTACAGGATCCTCACGGGACCGGCAGCCCGTGAGTTGCAACATCTTTGGCCGACGTCACTAAGGTGCCAATCAGCTGCTTATAAGGTGCCAATCAGTTGCCGGTAAGGTACCATTCAGTGTCTGTTCAGCATGGTTGCACAATTGTGCAATGTATACCGGTAAGCGTCAGTTATTTCGGATTAAATAGATTGTGTAAACAATGATCGGTAAATAGTTTGACAATTTAAACTCATCTGGAAAAGTCAAATTTTCAAAAAAAGGTAATTGCTTTTTATTTTTAAGCATAATATGCAGGCTTCTTACTTTTCTCTGCCTCTGCGCCTGTGCCGGAAAGGAAGAAAGAACTGCTGTATTTGGACGGTTCGCAGTCGCCTTGTGAAAAGCACTTACCGGAGGCTGCGAAGAAAGAGTCATTTCTTTTGGTGGATTTGGAGCGACATATTCAAAGGAGATCTTATCAAAATCCTAGAAACTCTTGTGAACCCTGTGTCGTCTGGAAAAGTCTGATAAAGAAGACAGATCGTAACTTGAGTATGTATTTGCTATCATAAATTATTCTTTCTGTTTTATTTAACTTCACCAATGTGCTCACGTTGAACTAAGTATAAATTGCAAGTTTGGTTTTTTTTGCATTTTATTTTCTCGGGCAAATAATTTTATTTTCGTTTACGAAAATTTTAAACATACCGAGCGAGACCTCAAACAACCCCCAAAACAGCACGTGAGAGCTCAGAAGCATCAAAAGATTCTAAATCTTAGAACCAGTGTTAACAAAAACTAAAAAAATAAAAATAAATGCAATTTTATTTTCTTAATTTTTGTAGATTAGATTTTAAAAGTGTGGGTTGTTTGTTTGGCTCAAAAATATTTTTTTGTGTCATGCCCGTAGCCTGCCGTAGTTTCCCCGAAACTCGACATGTGCACGTCCGTTCTCTGCAGTGGAGACTGAGGATGAGGCCAAGGCCAACTTCATCCGCCAGAACAACGAGCGCTATGAGGAGGCCAAGCGCAAGCTCAAGAACTGGGAGAGCCCACCCGAGTACCAAGGTGCGCTTCTGCCTCCATTCTTTCTTCTTTCTTTTATTTTTTCTCTCTCTTTCTTTTACTGTCTCATCTCTGCTCAGGAGTTCACCTCATGCACTTTTCAGTCTTTGTGTTATTGCTGTCGGCTTTGTGAGGAATTCACAAAGCTGTGTAACCAGTCCAGTTCACTGCTTTTTCTAGTACTACTAGTTCAGTGTAAGCAGCTTTTCTTTTTCTTTTTTATTGTGAGAAATGGAAGGATATTATTTTACCCTCGGAATGTATAGTAGGAAAATCTAGGTCAGAACCGTTATTATGTCCTATCTTTCACATTATGTACAGCTTGCTGATGGTCTAGCGACACTTTTTGCCTTGCAGTGGATTTTTACAAGATGTTCACTGAAGGTGAGAGAGGTCGACAGCATGTCCTTCCAGTGTATAGCTACTGCGCATTAACATTTTAAAGAAATCCCTCTAACCACCAACTAATATGTTTTTATTTTCGGCTCCAGAGTTTATGTTAATTTCATAAAGTAGCTGTTTGGTACCCCTGCCTGGTTTCATTCGTAATTATGTTAACATTTCACATTGCTCACAAAAGTGTGTATGTTATCACAACTTACACTCATTCTTTTAAATGCACTCTATTATACTGTCGTGACTATGGTCGCAATTGGAGCTAAGTTCTCGTAAAAGCCAAAAATTGTTCCTAACCTTTGCTTGCAGCAGCATTTTGCTCCAGCTGCTGCTTCTCATCAGTGCATGGCTGTACTGTGGAAAAGTGCACTTGTCTGCATGTGAGGCAACGTGAAGCCATGGATCTATTCTTGTTTACTATTTTGTTCACTTTTTATACATTCTGTTCTTTCTATACATTCTGAGATTTTACAACTTAAATCCTTTCAGTTTTCACAGAGAGCAAAATAAGCAGGAGCAAGCTTCTAATGAACCACGTTGGCACAATAGATTGTTCAACATTTGCAACCTTGCTAACCATTGCTTACCCGTAATGGTGAACAATGGTGAGGTACACAGATTCCAGCTGGGCATTGCTAGGTGCCCTGAATCTCAATAGATACTGGTTTGGTCATTCCACTACAAGCTAAATAAGGGGTCCAAGCAGAGGCAGACTTTGAATAGGTTAGAATCACCCACCATTAGCCCAAACCGCCTGCACTGGCAACAATGATGGTTGTACCCACAAATGCTTCCGAATATGCTCGGCTGTTCACAATTACCACTGTGGTGTATTTCAAAAATGGCACCGGCACCTTATTAGACTGTGGACGTGAAGTGTTCTGTGTGTACCCATAGTCCGCAAACATCTATTTGAGTGTGGCAGAGCTGTTCATCTGCACGTATGTGTGGCACCCCACTTCGTGCAGAGTGTGCTGCATTTGTCTCCTCACCTTGTCGTGCAGAGATCACGGCCCTGCAGCCCAACCTCGTCCACAACAGCTTCCTGGAGGAACTGGTCTTCTGGATGGTCAAGTTCGAGTTTCCCCAGAAGCTGGTCTGCTTTCTGCTCAATATGCTGCCAGACACCGACTACAAGGTACTATGTGTAACGAGACGAGAGTGGGCACGTACAGGGTGCAGCAAGCTTTAGGTTGACGAAACTTTAAATTATGCAGAATTATGCAAAATGACAGTTCAGATGTCGCTCATCAGCAAGGACGGCCAACTCACTGAACTATATACTTTGTGTTGTCCTAATTTGGCAAACAATGAATGACCTTTTGAACCAATGAGAGGGACAAAGGTAAGCACATAAAAGCTTTTGGCAGGAGGAGAGCACCCCGAAACTCTGATTGGCTCGCTGGGGCCATGTATTTTGCTGTTTACCAAGTTATGGCGAAACGAGATAATAGTGAAGTGTGTATTCAGTGAGAAGTTCAGAGTTCAGGGAAAGCTCCCCCCACCTCTTTCCACTTTAGCAGAGCGATCGCTGGAGAAGAAGTGGCCTCCTCTCCTGCATTCGCTCTGCTAAAGTAGAAAAAAGTGGGAGAGCTTCCCCTGAATTCTTAACCTGTCACCAGCTACAGTAGACTCTCACTTGAGCAAACTTCAAGGGACCCAAGGAAAACTTTACTGGAAGTTCACTAAATTGAATATATTCACTAGAATACGGAAAAGCATAGGGTACAGCACACATAGAGTTTAAAGTGTAAAAGGCAATTTATAGAGTCGTGTACATCGATATATACAAAGTGCATAACCGTTACATTGCTGCCTTTCTCATTTTGAAAAAAATATTTAATTTTCATTTGCACCGGCGTTCTTAAAGCGCATGAAGTAACAAAGCTGTCCAGAGAGTCTACATTTTTTTGCTCTTCCTCTGGCACAGTTTGTTGCTGTGATGAAGCCATACCGCCGCGGCATCGTCCTCTGGCCTGAAATACCCCGTGCGGAGTCGTTTCCTGTTGGGTTTGAATGCAGTTTCTCCTTCAGGCTTCGACCTTTGCTTCACTATCGTTGACAACATCGATAGTGGAATCCCATAGTCCTTTGCAACGTCCACTTGCCTTTGACCGTCGTGCAGGTGCTGAAGGATTTTGAGCTTGTCTGATGGAGACAAGCGCTTCCGTTTTATCATACTCATTAGGAAAGTGGGCGCACAAACTGCCGTCCTGCCGTTGTTACCCAAAACTAAGATGGCCGAACGGAACCGATGACGAAGAAAAAACAGACACACCACGTGGTTCGTTTTCGTCTACCGCACCGCCGTTTTGGCTCGGTGGCGCTGTAAACGCCAGCAATGATACGCCGCCGCTGCAGAGGGGGCAGCAGCAGGGCGGCGGGCATCGGCTACGCCAGCACTACAGAGCACAAAACTTTGTTGAACTGATTGCAAAAATAATCCTGGGTCCACTGATCAAGGCCGTTAAACCGAAATATTCGCTATTCTGAAATTATTTTTTTGTTTAACTGAAACATTTTTGCATAAAATGCATAGCAAAATTGCCCAGGATTTTTTTATAGTATGTTATTCTGAAATATTTGTTAAACCGACGTTCGCTCAAGTGAGAGTTTACTGTATAGTCTTTTACACACGGGCTCGTGTCAGGAATGTATATATAAAATATGCTTTCTGTCACTTTTTGAGTAACAACCAGACCAATGTGCGCTTGTTACATGCATGGGCACCGCTTTGGTTTGACCTAGGAGGTGAGCTCATTATACAGCTACAGAGCTCTTGTGCTAATATGGGTATTGGTAATTATTTTGTCGCTGCTTCTGCTTTCGGGGACGACTGCGACTCTAGCCCTTCCTCAAAAGCCCCTCGGTGCCCCTGCAGGAGTCCTTCACGCAGACCTTTGTGCAACACTACAGCCGCATCAGCCAGATGCTGACCCAGTCGGTGGACTCGGAGACGCTCTCGAACCGGGTGGTGCACGTGAGTGTGCAGCTCTTCTCCAACGAGGCCCTGTCCCTGCGCATGACTCAGCGTGCCCACCTGCTGCACGTCATGGTCATCAGCCTCAAGGCCATGATGTCCCTCATCCTGCACCAGAGCACCCTGCAAGGCAAGGCCACCTTTGCCCACACTCCTACGGCACCTGGACCGTGTCTCCAGCAGCTCTGCGTCCTCTACGTGTACACGCGTATATAATCTGCTCCGCGTGCTGTACCTCATATGCGTTAAAGTGACCCCGTAGCAACGACAGAATGTCTCCTTCTTTTATGGGCGACAGCATTTGGCTATGTGCCTGCTTTCCGTCGGTGTAGACTGCGTGGCATTCACGCGAGAATGGAAAATCAGACAATGGTATCTGTATCCGATTTACCGGTATCAGTGTTATTAGTGGGTCTTTTAACCATATGAACATGTTTCATTACAAGTGACAGGGATATCTGCAGTTAACCAATGGGGTTACGAGGATCTGAAGATAATTTTGGTAGTAAGAGGCGCAACAATAGGCTAGGTAAATGGCCTCATTTCCGATGCCACACTTTTTGTCTGTAAGCAAGCCAAGGACAGGAGATTTCTCTCATCGTTGGTTTCGGATCCCGTCCTCTTTCCTCACAAGTCATTTTATGATAGTCATTTTATTGGGAAGAGGTTTGTATCACATGTCACTTGAGAGCGAGACCAAATCCTCCCTCTCCTCCCTGCTTCCCGCAGACCCTGGGAAGAACTTCCACTCTGTGGTGAACTGTGGGCACCGCATTGCCAAGGACCACTGCTACTGGCCCCTGGTGAGCGACCTGAACAACATCCTCACCCACCGGCCTGTCGCCCTCGAGTTCCTCAACGACCGGCGGCTGCTCGACATGTGGTTCTCCCTCATCGCCATGTTCCAAGGTCCGTGTCCCCAACGTCCTCTTCTTCCATCTTGTTTTAAGTAATTGGGCGGCTCACTTCAACGGCAGTGCAACGGACCCGCTACCTTAAGAGCACGAATAGTTTTTACTCACTTATTGTAAAGGTGCGTTTTGTATGCACTGTGTGGTTGTCTACTTATGTGGCAAAGCGTAAATAATCATGTACTAGTGTTAATGTGTTGCATGCCTATTATACTGAGTGCTCAAGATGAAGATCTCGAAATGTCTTCAATGTTCTAACAACAACCATTATTAAAGTTTTATCTTCCCAAAAGAAATTTCAGATGCCACTTAAAGAATGTTGCACTTTTAGCATGGAAGTGTGTGTGGAAATCAAATGGCATACAAAAAAGTTTTGACTCATGCTTAGTACTTCTGATATTTACAAATAAATAAACAAACGAGAGATACACAGAGATTATGTGCAAGTGCCCTTAGGCGCACTTGGAGCACTTGGAGCAAAAGCGGAGATGCATATCTACCCCAAGAAATAAAAAGTATTGGGTATAGGTGACTTATTGTTTTGTGAATTCAGTTAATTTGGGTTGAGTCTGGCAGCTGCCTTAACAAAACTTCTCTCTTAATCCATCAGGGATGAACCCAAACCAGCGTGAACTGTCCCAGCACGTGGAATTCGAGCCCAACACTTACTATGCCGCATTCTCTGCCGAACTGGAGGCAACTGCCACGCCGCTCTGGGCACTCATCTCCCACCTCAGGAATGAGGCAAGTCACTCGTTAGCACCGCTTAAATTCTTAATCTGAGCTTTCCATTATTGTAATACATAAGATTCCTGGTGTTGCTTTTCCTCAAACTCAACAATAGTATGCAGGTATGAAGCAAGTCTCTGTTTATCCGTAATTAAGTCTTGCAGTGGTGCGACCCCCGCCAGCGAAAGAAAAACAAAATCGAAAGTTTTGAAACACGCTACTTTCTGGACGTTCACTCAGCTTGTTTGTCTTGCTTATTTCTTAGGAATTGTGGTAGGTGGCTAGCACAAAATTAATGGTTTTGGTTGTCATAACTAGGTCAAAAGCAAATTGTTTTTTTTTTTCACTGTTTTTTTTTTTTTTCATTTACTGCAGTAAAAACACTTGATTAGCGTAAGAAGAGTAATCATTGAATATGTTATGTGTTTCGCAGGTTTCTCTGGCACCACAGACAAGCTGTCTTCTTATGTGGGCCTGAATGTTTGTTTGTTTATATATTTCCTTGAAGAAAATCATCTTCATCATTATTATTATTTACGGATGTGCAAATAATAAAAATTTAGAATACAAATATTTAAAAAAATACTTTGAATATTGAATATGTTTTGAATATAAGCTAAGAAATAACAAAAAATATCCAAATAAATTTTTATTACTTTGAAAACCAAAAATGATGTTAACAAATTCAAGTGAATGAGACTACCTGACTAGGCAGCATATAAACAATGCTACTGATTACACAGCTATTATACCTTGACTAGTAATCACCTGCCAATTGTACATGAAAACAGGCAAAAAGGTGTAACTCATAAGTTACACAAATTGACAAAATTAAGAGTGTAGGACATAACTGCACATGACTAGATAGCATCTAAAAATGCAACGTGCATTGCACAAGTAACTGGTAGTGACCTTTTGTAAGAATATAATTGAAATTGCCCTTGACAAGGCACCATGTTAGATATCAGTTGCTAATGCAATTATTGCAAATTACCATGAAAGAAAATTAATTGCTCCTAATGTTCAGTATATAAGTGCTCCCTTTTCACCGTGACAACTGCTCCACCCTCGCTCCTGCGGCAGAAATTATAAGGTCGCTAGGAAAGTGATTCACAATGCAGGCTTGGCAAAACGAAAATTAAAACTGCTTCTTTGTTGCGAATTAATACATGCATGTTTGCACGATTCTAATGCTCACTTTTTTTTTTTGCCGAAATCGGTGCCCAAATATACATGTGCGTTACAATCAAGACCAAAAACCGAAAGAAAAATGCAAGCCCCATCACCATCGTGACCGTTTGTTTACATTCGCCATCTTCGTATCCGCATCACGTGAATTTTCTCGCATCTACGAAGTTGTATCTGCCATTAAGATGGAAAGACAAAAGAAATTCCACTAGGAGATCTTATTTACACGAATGGCCATCGCGCTGGTGGGAAAAGATAACAAGGTATCACTGCATGGCCTCCCAATCCCAGCGACCCGATGAGCTCGCAAAGTGGAAGACGACCCTCCCGGAGGTGATAGTCACGCACTCGTACAAGCCCAAGAAGCGCAGCACCTAGAACGATTTAGACAAAAGCAAGGATTACCTCTTTGTAGTGCGAAGAACCATCCTCGGACTCCGACAACGAAGACTAGTCCATGGTATTTATTTTTATGTTGGCGCGCGTTTCACAAAATCTGTTTTATGAGGGGAGGTAGTATGTGTTCAACCTTCATTATTTTACCTGCGCGGTAGAATCGGCAGCAATTTACTTTTTGAATATCTGGGAGCAAAATCTGCCTGCTTGTTAGATTTGGGTGCGTGTTAGAGTTGTGCAAACCACATAGTTCTACCTGTAGCGTAAATGGCAAGGGTTTATAGAAAAAGGGCTGCAGTACCTGAAATTGTAGGCGACTAAACACAGTTTTTAAAAAAGTTCTGAATGTTCAGGGCATGGCCCACTTGTGGATTATTCGCTACTTGCTCGAATATTTGTCCATAACCGAATATTCATAAATTTTCGATTATGCAAGTCTTGAATCGAATAAGAAAAATATTCTATTCATATTCGAAATCTCGAATATTTGCACACCCCTATTATTATTACATTCACAATACATCAGAGCAACAGGGTGTCGAATATGCTTTCATAATAAACGGGGCGCAGCTTTTTATTTCTTTCCTTAAGGCAAGATGAAGTATAAATATGTACACAGGCAAAGTTACAGCTCTATTAATGCATGCATACAAACGCACCTGGGAGGAGGGCTCACTCCTGATTACACTGCCTCACTGCAGAAAAGAGCACCCACGACAACTCCGCTGGGAGGGTTGCTTTGCCGCACGTCAATCGTGCAGCAGGGGAAGCACACTTTACGAAGCTGTAGTGACACACCGTAACAAAAGTTGCTAATCGGCAAAATTGGTCTTTCCGTAAAATCCCATAAGAACGCCCACCCAAAATGAAGAGTTAAATAGTGAAAACTGGGGGGAATACCTTTGCAGATGCGACAGCAAAAAGTTATGAAGAATTAAAGATAAGCGTAGGAAGTATAGGGAAGGGGAGCCTTCTTCTCTGCTACAAGCCATCTGAAACGGGAACTGAAACCACAGATCGCAGACATGGCAAATTGGCATCTCACGGTTTGATAACCATGCGGGAATTCGCTACGAGCTCCCTTGTCAGAGGAAGGGATACCTCAGAACGCGAATGCAACAGATTTGTTCTTCACGGTGTGATAAGCACACACGAGGACCCATTCAAACATGGGTGTCACAGGAACTGATATCATGCCTGCAGATCATGAACAAAAGCGCGGAAACCGCTACGAACTCGCATGCCACAAGAACAGATACTCCGGATTGCGGACGTAGCAGATTCGCATTTCATGGTGCAATAAACACGCGGGAAACCACTACAAGCTTGCATATCACGGAGATCAAATCCTGCGCAGATCGCGGTCAAGAAAATGCGAGTACAAGCTTCAAACTCGCATGCCACGAGAATGAATTCCGCAGATCGCGGAGGCAGCAGGTTCACGCATCCCGGTGATATAAACAGGAGGGAACCTCTGCGTACTTGTTTGTCACACGTACCGCTACTGCAGATCGTGCGGTTTGTGCGATTCCCATCGGACATCGCGTGATCGACATCGGGCGGGAAGTGGGGGATGGTGCAATGTTTTGGAATTTCAATGCTACGGATATTCAGCCCTAAAACGGATGAGCAATTTATTGGGGGTGGGCATTACGGGATTTTGCAATAATTTTCTAATGCCAACAAAAAATCAAATTTGTATTTAAAAATTTTAAATTTTCAAGTACTACTATTGATTCTCAGTTTAAATTAAATATGGCGATGTTCAAACCGATAATCAAAAGTATGTGCACATGTACCTATGCAAATTTTGAACGCTTTGCTCCCAGATTGCCTTGTGGCTTCATTTATTTGATGCTGAGCAGCAACACCTTCAATGTTTCCTTCCTTTACCCCACATAGGAGACCCTGCCTCTCTCCAAAAATATCTTGGAGCACTGTTTGTCGGCACTAGAGGACTTCTTTGATGGCATTGGCTTCTCTCAGCACGACGTGGTACGTGTCGCCTGGCTGTGAAGCCTCACTTGCATAAGATAGTCAATTAGTACCTCGGGATTTGCCTTTCTTTGTTCATAAACTGCAACGATTGGCTCTGTGGGGAAGTGTATTTGGTAAACACTCTTTGTTTGTTTTAGAGCGCAGCTCTTAGGGGCCCGTTTCCAGCCTGAGCGGCGTCGCCGTCGGCGTAACCGGGGAAGGGGGGGGGGGGGGGGGGTCACGTGACCCCCCCCCCCCAGGTCACATGACCCCCCCCCCCCCGAGGTCATGTGACCCCCCCCCCCCCCCGAGATCACATGACCCTCCCCCCGAAGTCAGTGATCCCCCGAGGTCACGTGACCCCCCCTCCCCCGAGATCACGTGACCCTTCCCTACTCCTCATCAAGAGCTGCGCTCCAATGCGGCATTACAGGGATTTGTAAACAGCTTTTTTATATATCTGTTTATTTTTTAGTTAGTGCACCAACTTCAATTTTATATGGAGACATTGCAGCTTGATTTAAAAGACTGTGGAATTTTTAGTAGGTATACAGAGTATCTATTGATGCTCTGTCCCAGTTCTACTAGTGGTGCTTTATTTTTAACTGGGCTATTGATTGCGAAGTAGAAAAGACAAAAAAGGACGAAGTGCCAGCAGAGTGTTTGGAGCAGGCTAGTGTAGCTGCTTCCCACCCCCGTTGAGGGATCGGTAGTCAAGGGGATTAGCTTGGAGAGTGTAGAGCAAAAACTCGCGCTGCAGATCCCAGGGATCCTTGGTTTTATCCCCATCCCAGCCCGTTTCAATCTGGATAAGCGTCATACAGACGTGCATTACTACTGCGTGATGCACATTATAGACCCCAGGCTTGCAGCAGTACTACACTGGCTAAATTCCTCATCTACAACGTAAAGCAGTGTTGCCGCACCTCAAATGCAAACCGACCTTATGCTGCCTAGACGCAAACGTCAAATTTGTTTTTGGTGCGGACATTCCCGTTGCAGCCCAACCCGTACCAAGTTTCGTTCCACCTCCCCTTGCACCGGTACTACTCGGTATTCCTGTGCCAGGCAGTGCTGCACCAGGGCGCCACCCTGGTGGAGCTTCTGCCAGACAGGGACACCCTCCAAGTGCTCATGGCACACCCTCTGCACGTCATGGTGAGTGGAGCACCCTGCCCTGGCCACCGGAACGTCTTCTCTCGTCTAGAAGAGCTTGCATTTGCAAGAGAAACAAGGAGTTTGCCTTTGATCTCGAGTGAAAGCAACAGCAACTCATTTCACGAGACTACCGGTCAGTCGCCCGGCACTTGTGGATTAACCATTACGTCGTTTTAGGAGGCTTCTGAACCAGAGAATATAGGTTGTGTTATATACTGCTAGCTTCTAGCAGCTTCCTGTAACACACTTTTTGTAATGCGCTCCTGTAACGGTGCCACGGAAGATTGGACACGAGAGCTGAATCAGCATTTCAGTGGAACTCGTGTGCTCACTGATTGAGTCACAGCTGGACACAGCACTCGTGTCCGATTTTATTCGGCACTACATCCTCGTCATCCAGCCGGTGTCGAATGAGTGTGTTCGCACATATGGTTGAAGAGTGTGCAGGAGGGGGGAGTGAACAGGCGAGTGCTTTGCAGGAGGCACGAAATACGAGGGTCAAGGCTAGGCAGTGGGACGGCAAGAGAGACAAACTTTGCATCCACTTCCACCGGTGCCCTATAGTTTTAGCAGGGTTTCCTCTCAGAGGCGCTACGCACGACGATGTTCGTGGCGTTGAGGCTAATTTGTACCAAGTTCATCCGTGTCACAAAAAAACCGAGGTAACACGATACATTCTGCATTACCACTGACTTTGCCACGATAATGCAACAGAGGGCAAAATCGTTTTGCAACTTTTTCTGAATTCGATGCCTCTGAAACTCGCTTTCTCACAATGCCCTAACTTCCGGTGTCGTCTGGTACGCTCAAATGTGGCGATTCGAGGCACCCCCTAAATCGGCCGCGGCGTCTCGCGTCTCTCTGATGACAGGTGGCGTTCCACGAGGTGATGTGCGGGCTGTGGGCGCGCAACGGCTTGCAGATCAAGGGCCAGGCCATGACGTACATCCAGTGCCACTTCTGCAACTCCATGGTGGATGCGGACCTGTTCCTGCTCCAGCTGTGTGCCACCCACCTTGACTCCGACTGGTTCCTAAAGACCATCTTCGAGAGGTGCCTCCGAAACGGGCTTCTTGCCATCTAGAGTCGAAGAACCGCACAAATTAATACGAGATCACAGATACTGCTATGGGCCAGTGGAAGTAAAAGAAGTGAACAGGACCATCGCTCTGGTCACTGACAGGATGAGAAGAGCAGGGAGGTCTCCCAGTTGCCCCACCTCCAGCGCAAGCGTCCTACCTCCGATAACACTTCATCATCTCGCGAGGCTCGAGAGCGCATGCGCAGTCGAAACATGGCGGAGGGCAACAAGCGCGTGCTGGAGGCCAAGAGTTTCAAAGAGACCATTTTCAGTGTCGGAAACCCTGGCCCCCAGTGATAAAAATGGGAAGCTACGATCTCAAATGCAGGCTCTTGCGAAGAGAGGGGCTGCGCACGAAACGAGATTTTTGCTTTTTACGGCACTCTTGGCATCGGTGTTGTCCCTGGAGCTTCGTGACTATGCATTGCGCCGCGAGCATGTGCTTGTCTTGCGCCATGAGCACGTGCTTGTCTGATGTATCTCATCTTCTTTGGTCTTCTCTTCTGGATGAAGTATTGAGTTTTGAGTTCAGCGTCTGTTTTGTCTCCTGTATTCTTCTACAGTTTCCTACCATTTTTGGCTGATTTTAACCATTCCTAATGCTCCGTGGTTACTTCAGGTACACATTAGGTTAAAGTCCAACCTTGGTATTAAGGAATCATTTTAACCGTGCAGTAAAATTTAGAGTTTGGATATACCCCTTCTAGTTAACTATTGCTTGTCCTTGAACATCCAGGTATGTGTGTGTGCTTATCTGTAATTGTATGTGTAACTTAATTAGATCTCACTTTGAGTGACTGCGTCTTTATTAATTTAAAGCGATGCTAAAAGGGATCCTGAGATTGTTTTTCTATGGTGCAAACTCAACCTGCATACCCTAAGCATCCCGGAAAATCAAGAATCAGAATCGTGCATTGCCTTTTTTTTCTATGAAAAGCACCACCAACCATAGCGACGCTCCCCATTTTTCCTAAACATCACAAAAAACCCAAAATTAGAATCGTGCGTGGCCTTTTTTTAATTAAAACCGCAACCAAACATCGCTACTCACTTCCTATTTTTAAATCCGTTTCGAAAAAAACAGGCGTGTCACGGCGTTTCATCTCATCTTTATTCGGGGAAAAGGCCGCGCGTGGTCGTATCTTTGTATTTTCCGGGATGCTTGAGGTATATGGGTTGGGTTTGCATAAGAAGATAACCTCCAAATTCACTGTAGTGCTCACTGGAAAGACACCTTTTCAGCCCCGCTAATGTGCCGACCGGTGTTCCAGGTTCCACGTCTGGGAGTGGCTGTCCCTCTCCCCGGGCCGCGGCAACTCTTTCCTGGACCCGGACAAGGTGTACCCGATGCTCGAGTCCGCCCTCACCTTCCTCGCCATGCTGCTCAACGTGCGCACCAACCTGGGTACGCCCGGCCGCCCGTTTCTTCTACGGTGCGGGTGCCTGCAACGCGCCTCCGACCGGTGTGTCTGCCTAAAAAGCGGTCCCTCCGGTTCCACCCAGCGATGTCGCACGAGCATCTCGCTGTCGCAGTAACGACAGTAAATGTGGCGGACGCCCATTCCGCTGCAGGCGCCCTTCAGCTTGAGAGTTCACGGAAGCTTTGGCTGCCAGAGGGTGGGCGGCGCTCTCGTTCGCTCGTACTTTTTGCTGGAACTTCTAGCATTGACCACCAGGATCGTGACGTCCGACAGCGCAACACACCAGCTCCTGCGACGTCGGCTTTTGCCACTTCGGGACCTTTTTTGATGCGTCGGCAGGATAGGGCGCCAGACACACCGGTTGAGGACACGTTCCAGGCACCCTTAGTGCGGTTTCTCAAACTGAGTTCTAGGGAACCCAGTTTGAGGCTCCTCATCTGCATTGTCCCTACCCCTAAGAAAAGGCTGTTTGGTAGGCGCGTGCAAATAGTGGCTTTGGAGTTTGAAGCAAACGGTTGTTTTGGCCAAATATTTTTAAATTGAATATTGAATAGTTTCTCCAAACATCTCGCTACAGCACCAAGCTTAATTTAATTTTTAAAAAAAACAAAAAAACAGCTGAACTTTTGAAGGTTGTTCCCAAGCTTCCACTTGTCCATATCTAAGCTGATCTTAATCTGCTGTACCTAGATTTATAGATTGTGGCCTCAGAAAGTGCAATGGCTACTTTGGGACGTCGAGTAAATGATATATTTTACGTAAAGTTAAACGTATAGAGGTGCCCAACTATACCCAATTGAGGAGATTTATAAATCTTCTTGCCATCCACAAATATCCTTTCTTAAATCTTGAATCAGAGAAAAGAAAAAAAGAATGCAAGTTGTCGGGACATCTCTGCCTAACATATACTCTCACATAATAGCCACAGTTTAATTTTGAATACTTTACCGTAGTGTAGATATCAGCATTCATAAAGTTTCCTTTCTTTCTAGATACTCCAGGCGCGCGTGTGCACCATCTCGTTTAGAAATCGTACTTTCCTCCTAAGCAAATGACTGGAATATTTGTACCGTATTTGTTCAAATATAACGCGAAGGCAGGTTTTGAGGCCCTCAAAAAGAAAAAAAAAAAAATTATTATTATTATAACTCGAGCCGAGGCTGCATAAATTTCCCACACTGGGGGGCATAGCAAAAGTGAAAAGGCAATGGAAATCGAAGAAATATCAGTTTATGTTTTGACTACACTCATCCTTACTGCTCAGGTCCTTCCGTTTACAATCCACTTGACCACTACCCAATACGTAGCAGCATGGGGCCACTTGTCTGGTTGTTTCTAGTTCCCAGCAGCCCACAAGCAAAGCAAGGCAGGAAGCAGAAGCACCAACAAAAAACACCAGACCACTCTGGAGCAGAAACTAAAAAATGTGCAGGCAGAAAAAAGACTGCTAAACCTGGTACACGATCACACACTGGTCCATCCGCATAGACAAACACCTTGTGTTGCATGATCGCATAAACATGGTCGGTGGTCTGTAGGGGTGTCACGAACTTTTGTCGAACCAGATTTTTTGGTCGAACTTTCGGGGTTCGACTGGGTCGATCGAACTGGTTCGACGAACCTTCAAACTTTTCACCAGATTCGACCGGTTCGACTTTGTGGACAGTGTGGCCAGCCCTTGATACAAGCATGTCTAGGTTTGGAGAATTTTTTTTTGATGCAAAGGGTTATTTTATTTTGTGAACAGCTGCAATTAAAAGAAACTAATTCTAATCACTGAAGAAGTTAATAACTTAATGTTTAGTACTGTATTAACTAAAATAGCCAATCAGCGCTGCACTTAATTTATCTCTTAGCCATTACCATCCAATCCGAAGCCAATTGGCCAGCTTGTCGCGCATGCGCACACGAGTCGAACCTCAATACAAGGTTCGTCAAACTTTCCACTAAAAGTTTGAAAAAGTCGAACCTGGTCGAACTCGAACCGCGGCCGGTTCGCGACACCCCTAGTGGTCTGGTCTTGGTATAGCTTGGCTTAACTTGGCTTGGCTTGGCTTGGGTTGAGTTGACTTGCCTTGGCCTGGCTTGACTTGGCTTGAAGTAGCCAGTGCATTTCTTAGCCAGTGCTGCATTAACCAGTGCTGCATTTCTGCGGTGTGCTTTTCGGGGTGCATTGTACAAACACGAAAGCGATAAAAATGCTTCTTATGTTTCCTATTGCCCCCTTCACGTGGCCCAATGGCTAATGAATTCCCTCCCACAGCCCCACTTCTTTTCCCACCCGATCCCCTGCATTGAGCCGGAGGGATGGCTTTCTCCACGGTGGCAATCAGTTTATTGAATGACGTTTCATCAACAGCTCAGATTAGCTTTATTTTGTGATACGCTGCATGAGACTGTCGCCACGAAGCGGCGTGTATGGGCCGGTCAGGTGAAGTCAGGCGAATTAATATTTTTATAATGAGCCATCGCATATTGTTGCCACGGAGCGGTGTGAATGGCGGGGGGCTTAACGTGCTTCCCAGTGATGCACGCGTGATTCGTGTAACGAGTGTTGATGAAACCATTGCGTCGACGAAACGTGTGTCCATGAAAAGTTGTTCACGAATCGACGAAATGATAAAGACCCCTTTCTCCAGACTTGCGCGCCTCGTGGCTCAACTCAATTTCTAATATAACGCAAGGTGTGTTTTGGAGCACGTAATTTTTTTAAAAAAACGCGTTGTATTTGTGCAAATACGGTATTTCTTTAAGTGTTGTTCGCGACGAGTTTGTTATGTTGAGCGCACTTCTTACCAAGTGCCAGTGCTCTGCGGAGAAGCATTACCTGCGGATCTTGCTTTCGCGGGTGTTGCTTCTGCGCAGTGCACCAGTGCTTGGTAAAAATTGCACTCAACGGGGCTTACCCGCCACGATGAACACTTCGATAAAGACTAACATCACAGTTCATCTCGTAGCAAATATTGAATAGTGTATTACTTGAAACTACTATTTGAATATTTGCACAACCCTAGTGTCTAAAGCTGAGCCACACATTGATGCTGGATTATGCGAACCAAACACTCCAACCGTTTTTTCCAGTTTGTGTATTACTGTCAACCAAAGTTTAGGAGCTTCGGAACTTTGAGCCATGCAGCATAGGGCAGCTGATCAAGAGTTTTTTTCTACATAGCTTTCTCTTTTAACAAAAACACAGGCATTGTGCATTGTATAAAAGGAAATATAGTTCACAAGCACTCAAACATGTTCAACTCATCGCGACAAAACAAACACACTCAGTGTTTGTTTTCTCACTCTCTTTCATTCTTTCCTTAGGGACCACCGATGTCTACTCTTGCAGTTTGCCGCATTCTGCTTCAGTACCCCTAAGATCGAACAGTGTCGGGTCCCGTTGTAACAACATTCACTGACCTTGGGAGCAACGTTTGTGTTGCGTTGGGTGACTGTTTTGCCCTGACTCTCCCCGCAGGCATGACGGAGGAAGAGGTGACGCGTCAGGAGATAGTGACCCTGCTGTGCATGGGCGACCGCACCCACTCTCAGCTCATGGACCTGATGCCCGAGAAGTGCGGCATCACCTCCCACCACACCAAGGACTTCGAGGCATTCCTCTCGGACGTGAGCAGCTCTGTTGCTCCCCTCTCGGAACACCCAGGCCCCTCTTTGAGGGCTTGTCAAACAGTCGGTGGACAGAGCCACTGAGCGTTCGCAGAGTATCGCACATTATGGAGGTGTTCCAATGCCGTCTTTAGCTTGAGCTGTTGGTTAGGCAACTTATCATCTGCTATGAAGGGCAGTTTTGATGGTGCGCTTAGCCACAAGGCACAAATGGCCATGACCACCAGTGAGTACTCCCTATGCAGAGAGCAAGTCGTCTGCTTCTTGTTCAGGAGTTGCGGGGATGTCAGAATGACACTGAGCTGTTATTGACTGATTGAAAAAAATAGTGGGTAGACCTCAATGCTAGATGCCTTGAGCTTTACCCACTATTTTTTTCAGTCAGCCAATAAGAACTCAGTATCGTCCGGACGTCACCGCCACTCCTGTGCAAGAAGCAGACGACTTGCTCTCCGCATAGCATCGGCTTGACCGGAAGAATCGAGCCAATCGGGCTTTCTGATCGGCCGACGTCGTCCGCATTGTTGCCGAGAAAAGAAAAGACAACGAAAGACGTATGTGCAATCTATATGCATGGAAGCTCTTATCGGCAGGTGAGTCACAAGGTGTCAAAAGCTGGTAGTGTCAGAAAATTTGTAATGGGGAAACTGTATGTAAGACCATGCCACTATGTCCCTAGCAAAGTTACAAGCGATTGGGGAATTTGAACGTGACTTCTTTATTCGCTCTGATCCCGAACGAAAGAAATTGAATTCTTATCTGTCATTTTAGCACAGACAAAACTACTGAAACAGATAGTGTTGATAGCTCTCTGGACCACAAATTTGAATTGTTTTTGACACCCGGCCTCAATTCAGAAACCATTGCATAGTTTCTTCGAGAAAGTTCTGGCTGTCAATGTTCCTTTCAAGACATTTTTTTTTTGTGTGTGTGTGTTTATTAGTTTTAGTTGGCTTGTTGTAGCTGACTGTCATTAATGGGTTATCCTTATTCATATCTGATCCACATTTGATACCTAAGTCAATTTGGATAGAAACTCAGTATTGCTTGATCAGTTGATTTTGGATGGATGAATAGGTAATATGCAGTACAGACTGACTGGCTGATCAATTGAAGTTGATTGATTGTGACCCTGCACACAGGTGGCAGTGTACAAGCAGCCCAACTTTGAGGCCGGGGGCAACATGCTTCAGGGCAAGTATGTGCCCAAGGGGGAGATCTGGGAGCGAGAGTATGACCCCATTCACGTCCTCCTGAGGGCGGTCCACCGAAAGGACTACCAGGCCTCCATGGACCGCTACACACAGTTGTGAGTAGTTGATCACACCCTGGCAGCCTTGCGGGCACAACACAGGGTTCCTGTCTCTTTCTTTCGGGCACATCCAAAGTGACCGCCGGCCTAGAAAACCCCAACTTGTCAGAGTCTTTCGTCAGCTGAATGAAAGTTGGGCAAGTGCCAGGGTCCGCGAAATCTGATTTCCTCAGCTGTCTTGTGCTCTTCTTTTTTTTAACGTGTTTGTTACTGCAATTGCTATGGATGAAGAAAGAATAAACAATTAAAACGGACAACACAACTACATCTTGAAAGATGTAGTTGTGTTGTCCCTGTTTTAATTGTTTATTCTTTCTTCATCCATGACTTAAACCAACACGCTCTTCTACTAAGCATGCTATTGCTAGTTTAGCTAAAATTTTCCTCAGGCATGTATAGGAAGTATTCACTGGCAGCCATAGCTGTGTGCATGACTGCTGAGCGCGTGCTGATGGCGAGCTCCCACAGTATTTTTGTGACATGCATTTTGCACCCTCAAGATCGCCAGTCTTAGCAGCCTATTAATGTGGGCTCGTTCGGAGCATGCGCTCTAGACATCACCCACAAATATGGCACCCAGTGAACACTCCTTACAGAAGCAGATGTCTGCCTCTATACAAGGTGTTTTCCTTTTAGGCTTTACAGATTTTTTTAAAGAAAGCCGTGGAAGCTACACTAATGCGGTCTATGCAGGTGAGCTATATGGCCAGGGAGACATACTATAGGGGGATAATTTTCACAATAAATTAGACCATTAACTAAAATATTTATAACTTTTTGATTCAGGAAAATAAGCATATGGTTCCAGTTGTAGTGACTCTCATTAATTCAAACTCTAGGAAGCCACGAATGTTGCTTGAATTATCGGAAGTTTGAATTATTAGAAATTCATCTAAATGTAAAGTTAGATAAAATTAGTGTTTCTTTTTTAAATGGCTACACATTCAAATTTTGATATTTTATGATTATCTGTACATGGGCCTACTGATCGTAAGCAAGTATGCCATATATGAAAAATTGATGAAATGTATGAGATAAGTTTATTCATCCCTCAAAAATGTCGTCCATCATGAACTGTTTAGACAGAACATGACACCTCAAAGTCAAAATTAAGTTTGTTCAGCCAGCAAAAAAAGTTGCCTATTGTGGACTAGTAGCCCGTGGAGCGCGCTTCTTACCGATCACCGGTGCACTGCAGAGAAACAACACTCGCGGCAGTGAGCTCCACGGGTGTTGCTTCTCCGCAGTGCACCGGTGTTCGGAAAGAAGCACGCTCAACAGGGCCGCGAGAACAAAAAGTATGAATTACACAAAAACACTGTATGAATTATGCAGCTTATTAACAGATTAAAATTATAGTGGGACGACCAAAATTTAGAAATTTGTTTGAATTAACCAGAAGTCTGAAATATCCTAGTTTGAATTATTGCGAACCTACTGTAGAAAGTTGCTCGTCGTCGTCGAAAACCGGTGAATGAGCAAGTTTTAGAAAGATTTGAGGCACATGGGAAGCGCAGTAATGCGCAAGAGCTCCAACCCATGCAATGGCTGTGGGGCTGGTGGTGCGAAAACACGGGTAATAAAAGACAGACGAATCAGGCACGTACGGTTTTGTAGCGGCAGTTTTGTGCCTGTTGCATGAGTGGGAATTTTAGCGCACCATTGCACTTCCTGTGCGCCAAACCTTTCTAAAATTTATCCATTTAGTGGTTTTCGAAGAGCTCAGCAAGTTTGTAATTGAAACCATATGTATGCCTTCACTAATTAAAAAAGAAATTAACAAATTTGAGTTAGGTAATTGACTTATAGGGGCTATTAACACCCTATAGTATGCCCCATAGCCGTACAGTCAAATCTCGGTACAGCGAACACCACTTTAACAAACTTTTCAGATTAACAAACTTATAAAAAATCCCGTGCTGACTGCCTATGGTGGTAATGCAAAATTATTTCCTACAACATACTTCAGAATAACAAACATTTCAGATTAACGAGCACTATATTTAGCTCCACATCACGTTAACAACACCTCAGTACTACGAACTCATATTCTGAAGTGCGGGAATTCTAAGGTTTCAGTGAATCTGACAGGGCAGCCGGAGCGGCAGGCTAGCAGACGACACGGCGAGCGGACGCCTTGCAAGTTGCAACTCGCTCCGTTGAAAATGCGAGACAGCGCGAGAGCTAACAAAAAACAAACCACTACTTTCTTTTTTTTTTTTTTTTGTGTTGAAACGACGACGGGTTTTACCAGCGCAGACGGCGCAGAGCACAGCGAGGGTTCGGCAAGGGCGAGAGGGAGGCAGGGAGCACGTGCGCAGAAAATCTGAGAAAGTAAGAAAAAAAAACGCTGGAAGGTACTTTTTTTTTTTGCCTTTTTTTTTTAGGAGAAAGCGTGGCGATAACATCACTGTTTTTGCATTGACGATTTTTTTTCTTTCTTCTTTCTTTTTTTCGGTGACGGCCATTTTGCAAAGCACGCCAGTCTACGGTGGCACCGCACTGGCTGCGTCGCCGGCGATGCATTGGGTTAATCTTTATCATCTTTGTTTCTCACTTCTGCGTGTGCTCTCAGCCTTGTCAGACGCGGCTTTTTTCGGTGTTTATTGCGTCCACAAAGCAAGCCAGCGTTCGTGCTGCGGTGCTGCCGCATAAAAAAAAAACAATCTTTTGTGCTGCACGCATCCAAAAAAAAAAATCATTGACTACTTTAAATAAATGTGCATCTGATGTTGACTTGAGCATCTTTGTGAAAAACGAGTTCAAGGACCCACCGTTGTAAAGGTAGGACGTTTAAACCATTGGAAAATAGGTAATTACGGTTAATTTTGCGGTTTTCACTATAACGACCTTTCAGAATAATGAACAATTTTCCGCGGATCCCCTGAAGTTCGTTATACCGACATTTCACTGTACAACTCACCTCCACAGACCGCATTAGTGTAGCTTCCGTGGCATTTTTAAGAGCAGTCTGTAAAGCCTAAAGAAAGCACCCTGTGCAAGACAGTGCAAGCGGTGCACTTGTGGTTTGTGTGTGAACTGAGGCACGTGGTTGGTCGTCCCAGCATGCGGCAGTCCGGCAAGTTCAAGGGCACTGGTGCCCCGTGGCCCCCATTCCGGATGCCCAAGAGGGTGCACCCGGAGCTGATCGACCCCCGCAAGCTGCTCCAGTGCAAGACCATGCACGCCATCATCTTCATCATCTTCTACAAGGTGGGTGCACTTGTCGGCCTGCTTTTACTGGCTCCCACTTCAACTAACCGAAGTGAGCCGACTCTTTGGTTGAGCAGTGGGACTTTATAAGCATTCTGATTTGATGATGATAGAGATAAAAATAATGATAATGGCAGTTTATTTCCATTACAGGTAATGGTGGGGACCGAAATAAAGAGCCGTTCTAGATGGCTTGACAAACTTTCAGCCCCTGTACATTCCATAGTAGAAGCGGGGAAATTAACAAAGGTCTCGTGCAGTGAAACATGTCATAAGTTATAGCAGTCAATAAAAAATCACAGGAAGACACTTAAGGCTGCTTGCGTGTAGGAATGCAAAAGCATCTGCATTACCGTGCACTTATCAAGCACAATGTCAAGGGCGGCGTCTAGGAGGACGTCAAGAATGATATCAAGGACGATCTCTAGAATGACCTGTAGGACAATGTCGAGGACGACTTCCTAGAGATCGACGCCAAGTACGGCACCTAGGACGACTTCTAGGACGACGTCAAGGGTGGCGTCTAGGACGCCGCCGGGGACGACGTCTCGGATGGCCTCAAGGACGGCATTTAGGATGATGTCGAGGATAACGTCATGAACGCCGTCGAAGATGATGTCCTAAAGTCATCCTGGATGCCACAGCCTGCTTCCTCGGCTGTGGCGTATTTGCGTGGGTGGCCACGTTTGCCTGCGAATTCCGCCGTAGATGTAGACACTGCTGCCGATGTCAAGGCCGTAGATGTAGACGCGGTCGCCTCATCGCATAAAGCGTACAACTTAACACAGATGAACTTTGAAGCGCACCTTTTGCACATGGCTCTCTGGCGTTGACATCACGCTCCCGCACTTGAGCATAAACGGCGTGTGCTTGATGACATAATTTTATGGCCACCTTTCGGGCACAACGACGCCGCTTTTCGCGTAATGGGAGAAGTAAGGCTTTAGCCTTAATAAACATGATAAGCAGTAACAAAACAAATTGCTAGCTCTAGCATATTTGCTCACATTAAATGCACAGTGGTCATGAAGTCGAGCTATACAAAATAAATTGGGTGCATAATCGCAGCATTTTACTGACTAACCATAGAGCCTTGTCTACAGTATAGACCACTTACAACGTAACCGCTTATAGTGCAGGACCGGGTATAACGCGGTTTTTTTAAACCACCGGTTCGCCTCCCATAGAACTCCATGTATTTACATACCGCTTAAAATGCAGGCGCGCGAAGGGAAATACCGGCTATAGTGCGGTTTTTGGCACAGCCCGCCGACCGCGCCGACGACCGGAGCAGCGGGCACGCTTCCCTGTGCGACACTAGATAACGGCGCTGACGGCGCGGGGCGAGGATGTTGCTCGAAGAAGTGGGGAGAAGCGAAGAGAGAGGCTTCAGTCGCCGTAGCGACAGAGGGACGCACGCACGTGTCGTTCACGTGCTTGCGTCCCTCCGCTGCGTTGAAAACAAAGAAACAAACAACCGCACCGACAGACCAATCGCAGATCGAGGAGAAGTGTTCGCGCGCGTTGCGTACCGGTCGCGGGCCGGCTGCTTCTCCGCAAACATGGTGTCAGTTGTGATCGTCGTCGTAGACGGAGTTCATCTCATCGTTCTGCGTAAAAGCGCTATCCTTGACTGTGAATTTTCGTTGTGTGTCGCTATGATAACCCAGCACGTACTGGAAGGGAAGATCCACCTACTCGTGCAGCGATGTCGTGGCGGCGCTCTCAAGACGGCAGAAACGCCCGTGTCGTCGTGTTTGTTTACTTCGACTACAGTGGTGATTTCTAAGCATTTGTGACCTCAAACATCGCCCGGATTTCTAATTTGGCGCATTTCATGCGTGTGCTAAAGTTCAAGGTATTACTGGCGCGTACCGTATGAAGGATGCGAATTTTCACGCGTTTTCATCTCCGGAGAAAAGTGATTAGGGTTAGCAATCCTGAACGCTCGCAACGTCCGTCCGCAACCCGCGACGCCGTTAAAAGGCTGCGCCAGGCAAAAGCCGCTAATTTCTTTCAAAATGTGTGACACACTTGAGACATAACTGTACTAGTCTGGTGAAATAAAGACTTTCCTCAAACTAAGCTTTATTTTTCATCGAACATAAAATAAATTATTTTCACAAGTGTAAGTTGTCTCATGGCATGTATTTTGGCCTGAAAAATTGATGTTTTGGTTATAACGCGGTACCGCTTATAGTGCGGATTTTCGCGACTCCCGCGACATACGTTATATGCGGTCTACACTGTATATGGCAGCCTTAGCTGCCTCAGTAGTGTAACGCTTCTCCCCATGCTGGCTTCCCAGGATTGGTCAGAAAGAATTGCGTGCGTCACGATAGAGGCAGTTTGAGCTGGCTCAGTTTTTATAACGGCCAACTGTACCAAGCATTGTTAAGCACAGCCTAATGAGATTCAAGCATCATCTGGTTTTCGTGTTTCCTGATGATCACGCAACGGCAGCTCTTTCCAAAGCGCAAAGTTTGCGTCAAACTTCGTTCTGTAACTATGTCTCTGCCTAAGTTTCAAGGTCCACATCTATATTTACTTTGCAGTGCCATTTCACGAACTTGATTCAATATGCTCAAGTGATTGGAGCAATAAACCCATAAAATATTCGCTAAGTGCCCCTAGCTATACCGTCGCCATGGTGATTTCCATCACCAAAATGGAGGCCATCATGACAGCTCCCGATGCCAGGCGTCTTAGCCTGGCGTTGTCACTCTGGCAGCTAAAGCTGCCATGTACAACTGCTCCAACTAGAGAAATCGTTGCCGACATAATGATTGAGGAATTGTTGTTTTCTTTTTTTGTTTGTGAAACTACTTGGGTCTTTCACCAGCATTGACCCCATCTCGCCAATGGCTCTCCGCAGGCCCTAAATGATCCAGAGGTGCCAGAGCAGGTGATAGCCCTAACGGTGTATCTGCTGGAAATGGCCGTGCAGTTCAACCCTCAGACTGGTTCCGTCAAGGTGAGCCAGGCATGTTCGGGTCTATTCGGGAGTTTTGGCACATCTAGCAACAGAACAAAATTAACTCTTTGTTTCCACCCAGTCTTCGTGGCACCGCTTGTTGACTTCATGGCCAATTGTTAGTTACCAGACTGCATTGATGCACAGGACGCTCCACTAAAGCACAATGTGCGCTAACATTATGTTCAAACTATACTTTTGACATTGAAAGTTTCATAAAAGTACAACAGTTTTTCCTGAAAGTATGAAAATAGGCTTTCTACCTTGCATTAGTATCCTTACCAAACTCAAAACCTCCTCAAGCAAGGTTGTTGTTACGGCATGACACGACTTCTCCTCGCCAAAAGAGCTTTGTTCCGATCGCCGCATCTTCGGTCAGCTGGCCCCCCCCTTTGCGCAGGACACGCCGACGTCGGTGCACGAGGCGACGGACCTCTGCCTGTCGGAGTGGTTCCCGGATGCTTGTGTGCTGGAGAACGTGCTGCGGAGGGTGGACGCCGTGCTGCTGCCCCAGTGCATGGCCCTGGCCGAGTCTTTTGTGGAGGAAATGGAGGTGGACCAAGACGTGGACGACCTCGACGACGACGGGAGCGGCTTCGACGAGCGCTTCACCGAGATCATCGAGCTCAGGGGCTACCCCGAACTTCCCGGGAACCCACTCCCGGATCCGTCGCACCGTGAGTGGCAGCGACGTTGGGTTTTCGGTCTACCAGTCAATCAATCGAATCGTGTTTATTGTGCCTCCAAACAGCTGACATGCCTTAGGAGGGAGTGCACATAAATGAGATGAAAGACAAAGTAATATGAGTAGCGATATATTATTTGTGAAGCACTCTTCAACGTTACGGAATTACTCCAGCATTTATTTTTCTGCTCCCAAAATGCTGAAATTTTAACCTTGTGCATCTTCTGGAAGTGTCATTGAGGCGTACACTGCAGGATGCTGTTAGCAAATGGGACACGAGCACTAGAGTATAGATAAACACTCTAGGTCGCATAATTCACTTCTGAGCCAGCACATATACAGGGCAGAATTTTTTTTTTTTTTTATTTGTTGTATTATTAGTTTAGATCAAGGGCTTTGATACGAGTGAAACTTCACTTTTGCAAAAAATAAAATAACACTGGTGAACAAAGCAAGCGCACAATCACAAGTACATAAAAAAGAAACAATATAAACAGTAGGCATATACAGTTGCAACCTGAGTCACTTTTCTTTCACTTGTCACGCATACTCTGAGCCACGTACCAACTGGTAGTTTTTCTTTTCTCTCCCCACTACGCAGAAGCCGGCCCCCACCAGCTTCCCTCTTCCTCCCAGCCCCTTGCATTGCCCTCCTCCACCAGTGACAGCAGCACGGCCCTGGTGCCTCTGGACCCATCCAGTGGTGCCATGGTCCCCATCCCTTTCCTTCCCCCTCCACCCCTGCACCCCCCTTCGGACAACCAGGAGCCCCTCTCCCTCCCAGGCCCCAGCACTAGCCCCCTCTCGGCCGCACCCTTTTACTCGACCCTCCCTGGCCCCTCCTCATCTTCGGGCTCAAACCCGTCGCTGAACCCGGCCCCAGACCCATCCCTTCCCTTTTACCCGGCTCTCCCCGGCCCTTCCTCATCTTTGGGCTTGAATCCGTCGAACCCGTCACCACACACCTCCTCTCAATTCTACCCATCCCTTCCCGGGCCCTCATCATCCTCGACTCCGTCCTCGAATCCATCGCTGAACCCGGCCCCGAACCCGTCCCTCCCCTTTTACCCTTCCCTCCCGGGCCCCTCCTCGTCCGGCTCGGTCCCCGACGGGGGCAGCAGGGCCCTGGTGCCCGTCCCGGCGGGGCTGGTGCGGAAGCCGCCCGTGCAGCGTCGTCTGCTTCGGCTGGGGGCGCCGCCAACTGGAACACCCCTGGTGGCGGCCGGAGGGAGAGGCCTGGTCGTTGGTCCGAGGCTACGCCCTTCGTCGTCGTTGTCGACGGGCGGACGGGGTGGCACCGGGGTGCTTCACCACACGCCGCAGCGCAGCATCGGTCCCTGCGACGTCGTCAAGGTGGGTAGTTTGTCCTTGCGCTTACCCCAAGAATAAACTAGGTTGTGTACTTACACCTTAAGTTGGAGCGCATCCAATGGAACGAGCCAACAGCACCAACCAAGCAGCTCTAAAAACGCCATGTCACGGCGTTTGTCATCTTTCTGCACGTCCGATGTCGTAAATCAAGTTCAGTTAGTCCGCAGCGACCTTGTGCTTTCAGTCCTAGAGCACGTGTGGAACTGGTGTGCTAAGTGTCCTGTACTGCTCGTGCTTCACGAGTGATCCCAAAGCAGCGACAAATCACGTCCCGCGGGCAGGCGTGTCATGCTGTCGTATGTCGCAATCTTGGCCATTGATTGTAGAAGTTCCAGGAAAAAGTATGAGCTAAAACAAGTGTCGCTGTCGTCGCGGTATCCCCACTCGTGGCTGCTGAAGTTTTTGTGGCCTGTCGAGCTGGAGAGCCACCTGCAGCGGAACAAGCATCTGCCACAACCACCTCCGCCGCTGCACCACTGCAGGATAGTGGCAGGCGACAGCGTAACTTTTGTTTGACATTATAGGGCAGAAATCGAGGAACCGCAAATGAAACTGCAGTGAGCACACCAGTCAAAGACGCGCTCCAGGCATAGACCCCTTTCAAAAACGTGACAACTCCGTGCGCCACTGGCAACAGTGTGCGCTCTTCATGGTGAAGGAATGTTGTTTCTTGGGCCCCCCATCAAAAGCGGCACGGCAAATGCAAATAATGCGGCTCTGTTTTTCATCGCCGGCTGGGAAAATAACCCTGCTAGCTAACTTGCTAGGCATGAAACCTGAAAACAAAGAGCTCTCATCATGATGTGTCTGCAAGTCATTTTTGGAGTCCAGAAAGCGTCTAGCCGACTTAACTTGCATAAAAAAGATGCCCTCAAGGGGAACTTATTGCGATACTGTCCCAATACTGCATGGTAGCATGAAGTAAAATGGTGTTAGTGGGTGTTTCAGTTACATAAAACAGATTTTCGAAACACATGTCTGCAAAAAAAAAAAATATTCTTTTTTTTCTAGCACGTATAGTTTGTTAAAGAACAGAGAATGTTTGCAGGACTGATATGGCGGATTTCACTGCTCTTTTAACCATGCCAACAGTATCTGTCTATCGAGCAACACGAAGTAAAGGTACAATGAAGTAACAACATACTGTAAACGACTTATTTTTTTGCGGGCTCAATATTTCGCAATTTAGGTCGAAGCTGAAGTTTTGGAATAATTCGCGGGTTCTAATTTTCGCGATGCGATGGGATCTCAATATAGATTCCAATGTGTATAGATTTTACCAGAATTGTTTGCAGGGCCTATTTCTCGCGAATTGTAGGCAGTTTGTGAAATTCACGAAAATGAAGTAGTTTACTGTAGTAACCAACTCCATGCAAAATCGTGAGGCTGGCGCAAATGGCAGCATATGCACTGGGTGAAATCAACGCTCGTTTTTCCGAATCAAACGTATCTGTAACAACAATACTAAAAAAAATGCAGAGCAGTATAATGCAGAACCAATATATTAACCTCATTAAGCAAATGCGTGCGAATTCGTGAGGTTGGCCAAACGACCGTGGCAGCGGACAGTCAATGTATCCATACTGCGTGCAGACTGGGACACAGCAGTGTATTGGCATCTTCACCGATACTCTAAAGCGCATAAAGTGTCCTTAAAACTGCGGATGAAGCGCCTAAAGCTCGATTGGGGCACAGCGAGGCTGTGACCTGCTTTTTTCACCATGGCACGCAGCTGCTTACCGCCGCAGTATTGCCATGGTTACCATGCCAAGATACACTGTTGCCAGGTTCTCTGCAAAGGTTCCATTGCACCATAATGTTGATCCAAAAGTCCGAAACTAATGCATGTGAGGGCTTGCTTACAGACTTGTGACTGCTTACTACCGACTGCGTTGCAGCCGAGTGCAATCTTTTGCGACAAGAGAACAAACTGGCACCATCTGTCGGGTAAACGAAAAACACTAATGATTTTCGTTTTTCTTTTTTTACGCTTTCTGTAGAATTTTTGCTTGAGACGAGCATGAAGGTGCACATCTGGCGTTCCCTTTGTGTGTTCAATGTGTGTGTGTGTGCGTCACATACCAGGACGTCCAGGCCTCATATCCAGTGACGCACTCTCCTTCCATTTTTTCTTTGTTTTTCCGGCGTAATGAGCGTATCTTACTGCTACTACCGTACATTTCCATTTTTTCTTGCGCATCATTCTTTTTAATATTGGCTCTGAAAACTTTATACAACTAATTATAACAGCGACCATTCTTCATCAATGGTACATGCATTTGACCTTGCAAATACTTTCCAAACGTCTAGTGAATTGCAGTAGTAGGGCCACCTCATTGATGGTGCCAGTGTGCTAGTATGTTCTTCAGAGAGCCTAGATTTAAGAGAGAGCAACTTAAACCATGGGGAGCGTTTGCAGTTTAATGGCGGATGCCTCCCGCCCTAATCTGTCGCAAGTTCTACGGGACGAGTTTTCGGATGGCGAGGAGGAAAGCGGACGGAAAGGACGAGACGCTCGCGGTCGACCAACGCTTTCGACTCCTCCTCGCAGCTCGTACCGCAAACGCAACACATAAACCATGTGACCCCAACCGAGCAGTAACTCTGAAATACGGGCCCTCTAGTGCTCTCCGGTCGTGAGATGTCGCGCTGTGGCGTAAGCGGTGGCAAACGCGCGAACGCACCTCAGGATTCCGGCCACGTCTCTGCAGGCGCTGCCCCCCTCCGGTCGCCCCCTGGTGGCCGTGGAGGAGAGCATCCTGTCGCTGCTGCTCAAGCTGCACTCGAAGCTGTCGGGCAGTCCCAACTCGTACCGGCCGCCGTCCCTGGACGACCCCGGGCCCCCCCGGGAGGAGCAGGAGGTGCGGGTGGGGGACGGGCCCCGCTACCTGGGGCTTCTGCTGGACCAGCTGGCCAGGCTGACCCGGCCGGGGGACGGGGGCCTGGGCCCCGTGGAGGAGCAGCGGGGACGCATCTGGCCCCAGAGGGAGGACCCCGTCGCGGACGAGGCGCCCAATGCGGGCAGGGAGGCCTCCGACCGAGAGGAGCGGTGGGGACGCTCGTCTCGCTCTTTCTCCTTTTTAACGCGTAACGTTTATAGGGCTAGGCCTAGCACCATTCCGACGGTCGTCCGTCCAACGTGGCCTCGGTGTAAGGGTATACAGGCAATATTAGCTAGAAGACGAGGCATACGCGTTTCCAACCCCGGAAAGGCGCCGCCTAGCTCGCGTCGGCATTGCCACCAGTGCGTCTTGCTGCGTCTCACAACGAGCACGACGCTAGCACGCAGTGGCAGTGCCGCCAAGACGGAAGCGTCCGTCGCTTTGTGGCCGCTCTCGTCGAGTTTCAGCTTGTCTGCCGCCTGTGTCGGAGATCCTTAAACGATGACATCATTGGCAGGCCTCTTCTAAGTGCTATTGTTATAGGTGCCGATTTAGTAGACGGAAATCGCGTGACGTTGTCAGCGTCCTGGTCATCGCCCGACACTGTGACGTCATGTAACGCCATGAAGTGACAATGTGACGTGTCATGTGACATTGTGATGCCGTGTGACCCGACGTCGTGTCACGTAGTCAGCTGACATAAGGTCACGTGATCGCATGCTTTCCTGATGGTCACGCGACGTAACGTAAAGTGACACCATCACAGGGGACCTACAACTGCTGTGCATGTAGAGCGCCTTTTGAATATACAGTAATCCCTCGTTATAACGAAATCGCTCTTTTCAAGTTATTGTTTTTGTCGTGGTTCAGCATGGTCCCAACCGAAATGCACACATTTTTAATTGGATTATTCGAAGTGTATTGGCTGCCGACCACGCTTATTACGAAGGCTGCTGTGCTGAAAGCGCGCGAGCCTACACGGAGGCGCAAGGAGACCCTTGCATTCCCTCCTTCTTCTCCGCCGAGGCAAACGGCAAACTGGGAAAACGGAGTAAACGGGTGACAGAGGGCAGAGCGCGCAGAGCTGGCAGAGCGCCGTTTCCGGTGCCTATGCACCTGCGCGGAGACATAAGCAGGGAGCATCATCAACATTCGGACACTACTCATGGCACCCGTGGCCGACATAGCCCGACTCCTGTCGGAATCGGGTCAAGAGGAAAGTTCCTAGCCAAGGTTTCATTGAATAAATATATGATCAGAGTTTTTGCTTTTATCGAATTACCTCTTATATCTAATTTTTTTGCTGTCCCGTTGACTTCGTTATAATGAGGGGTTACTGTCCTTAAGAGACAGGCAGCTTTTTCACCCCCCTCCCCCTTTCTCTCAAGAAAGTGGATTGTGCAGTGGGCTAAATCCACAGTTCCACTTTGAATAGAAACAGCAGTGTGAAAAAAACATTACTTCGTTATATTCTACATTTATTCATTCCCGGGTTTGTTAGGGCTGGTTCAGAAATTTGCGCTCGAGTGTACCCGACTGCATTATGACTACTTGCGTTCCACTCTGACGTGTTTCACGGACCTTGGTTGCCGTAGCAACCACCTGGTCATAAGCGGTCGGAAGTGGTCATAACGTGATTGGCCACACTCAACGCAGATGTCTGGACGAGGCCTTATAGGTAAGTTTGATTGTATTATTCTGTCACTGCTGCAAGCTCTATAGCTAAAATTTTATTAAATTTCTCCATCACTTAAAACCTGTCTCTTAGGACAATGCTATTTTAAGCTGATCTGCTTGCACTGCTTGGCCCCTCGAAGTTGTGAACTACCGGATTTGGGAACATAACTGGAATACAGTTAGCTTTTCCTTCGTGCTCCAACTTCTTGTCGGGCCGTGTGCGAGGTGTAGCATCGAGCTTTCTTGACCCACAGGAGACGGCGTGCGAAAGAGCGCCAGATGAAGCTGATGGCCGAGTTTGCCAACCGCCAACGCTCGTTCCTCAAGAAGGCCATGGAGATTGGTGAGTGTGGTTCAGTTTTCAGCTGCACAAGCGAGAGACGCTGCTGGGGCTATGAGTATGCGTGCCAGTGCCCTCAGTTTTACGTGAAACAGAATCAGAGTTGCTTCAATTACATGCGCATGCACCAACACTCCTAAGAGTCTGTACTCCATTTCACGTTAAAATCGGCAACAGCAGACACTACGAGCTGTCGAAGCCAAGCCAGCTCCGAGAGCACTCCACGTGACCGATCGGTTCGACATAGCACAGCACAGAACACTGCAGTGCTCTCGCAGTGCTCGATTAGCGAAGATAGCTTGTAGCATCTGCTGTAACCCATTTAAAAAAAACACTAAAATGAAAAAAAAAAAAGACTTTTAGAGGGTTGAAATAGCATACATGCTTTTTGTACTTTTCGCAAAATTTATGTCGTTAGGTGCAATTTAGGTTGAGGCCACGGCCCACCTGAAGCCCTGCTCACAGATCAGTGGCCCTGCCCATTACTACTGCATTGTCTTAGCTGCTCAGTCGAGCATGCTCACAAGCCAAGTGTCTCCATGTCACGACGTCCACGTCCAGTGCGTCTAGTCTGGCGTCTGACACCGGATACTAGTCATGCGAGGAGATGGGCGGCAGCCTCCAGCACCATCTGCCATTCCACCGCCTTCTAGTGTTGGCTGCAATGTTCTAAGGCTCGGACATAAAGCGGCGTGTTGGCGTCTGTTATCGCCTGCATCCGTCTGCTATTCCGCCCCCATCTACAAACATCTGCAAGGCTCGCAAGACGCAGCCATGAAAGCAGCGTTCTAGCATTCCATCATGCTCTAGCCACAGTCCAATACGGTTGAATCTCGTTAATTTGAACCCGAAGGGGATTGAAACTTGTTTGAATAATGCAAAGTTTGAATTACTGGGAGTTGCCTTCTTAGAAACACATAGGATGGGACCTGCATGTCAGTTTGAATTATCGGCGAGTTTGAATTAACGAGATCCAATTTTACAACAAACAATCCAGACGTCTATCATCTCTCCAACGAGGGAGAGCTGAGAAAGGGAGCATCAAAAATTATATTCCTGGGCGGCTCATAGGGCAGGCAACCTCCACCTAAATTGCATCTAGCAATAAAAAGCATTGCTAAAAACATTTTGTTTTAATGTTTTATTTATTTATTAATATTTTTTTTCATTTCAGTGTTTTTTTAAGGTGTAGATGACTAAAACGCGAGGAACATAACTCTGCATATGTGCTCACAAAGCAGACAGCTTCACTTGTTTGAGGAAACAACAGAACCAGGACATTCTAAGTAAAGAAACAAAAAGAAATGACAGAAAATAAGTCCTCAAAGACAGACCTACAGAATCGTTTTCTGCCGGGAAGAAAACCGGTTTCCAGCTTCCCTTTCTCCCCTCCCTCTCTCCTACTCTCCCCACGGGGACGAGGCTTTGACCTACTCTCTACTGAAAGGAGGAATTCCTTTTTCTCTAATGGAAAGGAGAAATCGAGTTAGAGTTTCCTCCTTTCTGGCAGTTTGTTGGCCTTTAAGGTGAGCCAGTTATCAGAGACTGGCACGAACTGGGTGAAGTGCTTGAGTCCGGAAACGGGAAGGAAGAGATCCAAAAATGACAAACAAAAATTAATAAATTGAAGTTCCAGCTGTAGGTTTGCATCTGGGTGTTAAAATAACTGTCAGAAGGATTAAAATTTAAAAGGGTAAAATTGCGAACAAAACGAGGACAATAAAGACACAAAGACGACAGGACTTGTGTTGCTTTGCTTCCGGGCAACTGAGGAGCTCGTGTTGAAGAAATAAGAACTACCAGACAAGTGGCTCCGTGCTGCTGCGTATCTGTAAAGTCGCCAACTGAATTGCAAACAGACAGTGAGAAGTGCCTGAGCAGTGAGGATGAGGACAGTCAGAACGTAAACTGATATTTCTTCGATTTCCATTTTCTTTTCACTTCTGCTATTCCCCGGAGTGCAGTAACTTTATGCGGCCTCGGCTCGCGCTGTAATAGATATCATATTTTCTTCTTTTTTTTTTTTAGGGCATTAAAATCTGCTTTTGCGTTACATTCGTGGTCGCATTATGTTCGTGCAAATATGGTAGAATAACGGCAAGGAGAAACAATTTTACAACAAACATTTTACATGTCAATCATCTCTCCAACATATGAGCTAAGCACCTTTTGTTATGGTTGGGGCCTAGAGCAGGGCTGGTCACATCTAAATTACATCTAACAATGTAAATATTGCTAAGAAAAAAAATTTCTGGGCAACTATTTACACAAAAAAAAAATGTGTGTCTCAAATAAAACCCATTTAAAAACTTTTTTTTTTAATTTCTGTTTTTTTAAGGGTAGAATGGAGGTCTCCAGCTCGTGTGCCAAATATACATTTAAATAAAGAATATCTATGGCGTTGTTATTACTCTAGTATTAAATATTTTAGCATTTATTGTTGCCCTGGTGCATGCAGAAATCTTTGGTTTGGGCTGGACTGGACTGCTTTCGTAATGCCGCAAAGCGGTTTCCGCCGTGCCCTTTTTTTCTCAGTTTGTTTGGCAGTTATGTGTTTTTGTGTTTTCATGCAAAGCCTGTATCGAGTTTCTTAAGAGTCTTGCTGCTGCTTTCCGGCGATGTGGAAAGGGACCCAGGCCCTATGTCTCTAGCCCAAATAGAAGAATTCAATAATCTTAAAGACACTGTTACAAAACTTCAGGCGAGTCATTCTACGCTTCAGCAGGAAGTCACTCAGCTTACAGAGCAGCAAAAGCAGTACGAAGCGACCGTTTCGGCCCTTGAGGAACGCGTAGACCAGCTCTCGAGTGAACTGAATTCCCGGAAAGAAACGGGTGATTGCGATACATCTACTGCACCTCACCTTACGGAGGCTTTAAACGAGCTGTCTAAATTAAAAGCGCGCTGCGACGACGCGGAGGGCAGATCCCACCGTTCTAATCTAATATTTTTCGGAATCGCTGACACTGACAAAGAAACTTGGGCTCAATCTGAGGGTTTGATCACAAGCGTGTGTTCCGAGAAACTCGGTATCAAAGTTTTATCTTCCGGAATTGAAAGAGCTCACCGTTTAGGAGCATTCCATCAGCAGAAAATTCGTCCCATCATTGTCAAGTTTTCTACGTTCAAAGAAAAAGAGGGCATTCTTGGTTCTGCGCACAAGCTTAAGGGCTCACGCGTTGCAATTAGTGAAGATTTTCCACTTTCTGTAAGGCTCGCACGACGTCGTCTTCTTGATTTTGCCAGACCAAAGGGAACGCCTTTTCGGCTGCGTCACGATAAACTGTTCATAGATGGCAAGTGTTTTGTGTTCGACGACGCTATCGGCTTGGTTATTGAAAAATGTATGTAGCAATGCCAGCGTTCTTTGCGTTTGCCCACTCACAATCAAACTGCCAAACCCCACGTTATCAATAAGATATCTTCTATTCATTCTATTTTGTTTACTAACATTAGAAGCCTAATCCCAAAGAGAGATGATGTGGATTCCTTGATTCAAACATGCAACGCCGACTTTATTGTTCTTACTAAGACGTGGTTGAATCCCGACATATCAGATGCTGAATTGTTTCCTTCTTATCCAAACTTTCGTGTGTACAGGTGCGACAGAATTACTAGAAAGGGGGGAGGCGTACTTTTGGCTATTAATAATCAAATCACGTCTCGGCTCATTCCACTTTCTACCACACTAGAAGTCGTATGGGTTTACCTCCCTACGGCGCCCTCTGTTGTACTGGGCGTATGTTATAGGCCACCTGATAGTAATAAGGAATTCACCTTTGAGCTTAATAAGTGTCTTTCTGAACTCGCTACTCAATATCCTAACGCTTCTGTTGTACTTCTTGGGGATTTTAATTACCCGAATATTAATTGGTCTACCTTCACATCCACTTGCACTTCCTCTCAAGAATTTATAGATCTTTGCCTAGATTATAACCTAACACACAGCCTACTAGAATTGCCGACTGCTGCAGCAATATACTCGACTTGTGCTTAAGTCAGGAGCCTTCTCTTTTTAGCAACGTTACCTACTTAACAGGAATCAGCGACCATCTTGTCATCGACATAACACTCTCTCTCACTGTTCCTCGGAAATCACATTATTGCAAATACATTCGCGACTATGCGAGGGCCGACTATGTGTCTATCAACTCATGCCTCGAAGACTTTTACCAATCATTCTCTGTTAATCTCGAGGAAAGAACCGTCAAAGGAAATTGGACGCTCTATAAAAATAAGCTATCCCACTTAGTTGAACGCTTCATTCCATTGACCCGCATCATATCAGATAACTGTCACCCATGGTATAACAAAACGGTACATAGTCATGCTAACAAGAAAAAGCGACTTTATAAACGATCGAAATCTGTCAACAATTCAGCCTCGTGGGATGCATATCATGCGTGTGCTAGAACATACAAAACCGCCATTGCTGATGCTAAAATTAAGTTTTATACTCACGACCTCCCCAACATTTTAACAAATAAACCCAAGAAGTTCTGGAAAGTGGTCAACCCAGCTCTGTCTCTTCCATTGCAGTTCATAAACGACAACGGCATCCCACTTTCAGACGAAGATAGCGCTCTTTACCTTAACAATTTCTTCACATCAATCTTTACTAAAGAAGACTTGCTAAACGTTCCCGACTCATGCCCATTAACTCACCCCCAGATGAATCCTATCATAATTGACCACGCAGGTGTATTGAAAGCAATAGAAAACCTAAAGGTTTCTTCGAGCTCTGGAGACGACCAAATTAATTCGAAGGTATTAATAAACACTAAACACATTTCCTCTGTTTTTCTCTGTGACATATTCTCACAATCGCTCACGCTTTCCATAGTTCCACGTGACTGGAAAATAGCTAACGTAACACCTGTTCACAAAACTGGTGATCGCCAACTAATAAGTAATTACCGTCCCATCTCTCTCACCAGTGTTCCATCTAAGCTCATGGAGCATATACTTTACTCAAATATAATAAACTTTCTTGACTCTCATAACCTTCTTTTTGAACATCAGCACGGATTTCGTAAATCTTACTCTTGTGAAACCCAGCTAACCGCCTTCCTTACTGATATCTACTCAAGCTTTGATTCAAATATTCAGACTGACGCCATTTTCATTGACTTCTCCAAAGCATTCGATAAAGTACCCCACCAACGTCTTTTAACAAAGCTTAACGATATTAATATTCATCCCTCTGTTGTTAAGTGGATTTCTGAATTCCTAATTAACCGTAAGCAATATTCCTCCGTTAACAACGTAAAATCTCCCACCTCTACCGTAACGTCAGGTGTCCCCCAGGGAACCGTACTGGGCCCCCTTCTGTTCCTAATCCATATTATTGATCTCCACCTTAATATCGCTTCTTCTGTGCGCCTGTTCGCCGACGATTGTGTCATTTACCGACCCATTCTTTCATACCATGATCATCATGCTCTCCAGGAAGACCTAGAGTCTGTAATCCATTGGTGTGAAAAATGGCAGATGACATTAAACTTCAATAAATGTAGATCCCTATCATTTTCCTGCAGTTCGTGTGCCACACCATTTTCGTATTACCTCTCTAACACTCAAGTAATAGCATGCTCATCTTATAAGTACCTGGGTGTTCGTCTCTCCTCTAACCTATCATGGACTACTCACATAACTTCTGTTATTTCTGATACTAACCGTTCTCTCGGATACTTGCGCCGTAATCTTAAACTTGCTACACCCTCCATAAAACGACTAGCGTATACTACTCTTATAAGATCGAAATTAGAATACGCCTCATCTATATGGTCCCCATGGCAGTCCTACCTTGCAAATAATCTAGAATCCGTCCAAAACAGAGCCCTTCGTTTTATTTATAACAACTACTCACCATATACCAGCGTATCAGGATTACGCCAATCAGCTAACCTTCATTCACTTTCCCTTCGCCGCCGAGTATCACGCCTTTCTCTCCTCTATCGAATTTTTTATCACAATAGCCACCTCAAAGAATCACTGCTATCACCTCCCCATCGTATTTTCCCGCGTCTAGATCACCTATGTAAATTACGTCCAATTCGATCATCAACTGTTTCTCACCAGACTTCCACACTACCATTGGCCGTCGAGGTTTGGAATTCACTACCTCATAACATCGTTTCTATTAATGATACTACTAAATTTGTTGAAGCCATTACCCTCTCTTTATCTAACCTACCTAGCTAGCTTACAGTGTTATAATTGTGTTTACTGTTCTACTTGTTTTTGTTCTATTGCCACCCCCTTGTATAATGCCCCACGGGCCCTCAAGGAAAATAAATGATGATGTCTACTTTCCCTCTTACGTTAGAGGGAAAGAGGTCTGGTCCACTTCCAAAGACGCTTCGCTCTTGGCGCTCTGTTAAAGTTAAGGGAATTTATGACTGAAGATAATAAAGTATTCCAGATTTCAGTAGCACAGAACTGCAGAAGTTGCTGGCCATGTACGTTAGGAGGTTGGGAGGTACAAACAGTGCCTATTGCAGAGGGCGAGGAAGGCGACCCGTCGGACGAGTACGAGCGGAACCCCATTGTGACGGTGGCCAAAGAGTATGAGTGCATCATCTGCAGCCAGACGTCTTCCTCCACCGAGGACAGGCCCATAGGCATGGTGGTGCTCCTGCAGGCCACCAGCGGTGCGTGTCACCCCTCCCCATCTCGCACGGGACACCGTCACCGCGGTGCCTTGCATGCGTCTCAGACCGGCATGTCGGGCGTGCCACACCGCCCACGTACCGTAACGTCCCCAATACGGCAACAAAATATGTCGGAGGAGCCGCCGGTAAATGCTACAGGTCATTGCGGTCCCGACGGTTGGTCTATATTCGTGCGCCCTGCTGAGTGGCGTTACGCAGTTGTGACGGGCAGAAACTGAGGATGCAAAAGGACGGCGGGTAAATACATTGGCCGTGGACGCATTTCACGTCCTGTATCTTTGCAGTCAGGTTCATTCATTACGTTAAACGCAAATTAAAAGCAAATGTTAATTGCCTCAAAGTGTGTCGCTTGTCCACTCTATCCTTTATTTAATTTCTTTTAAGGGCCCTTCTTAGGGGGAATTGCATAAGGGGGGTACATGACACGAGAGCATAAAACAGTAACAACGCCATAAATGAATACATGGTAAAAGACAATGTGACTATCGCCACGGTCGGAAGGTAATGACACAGAGATTAGTTTGGGTATGTGCGGAGAACAGTGACGGGGGTGACATTGAAGAAAGATATACGTATATTGTTGAGCTGCCAGCTACATTTTCTTGCCCACAGACAACTCGTGCAAACTCCTCCTCACTTTCTAGAGCTAACGTCTTTCAATTTTTTCCCTTTTGAATTGCTCTCAATGGTACTATACATGATGGGGAAAACAGCTCAGAAAACACAGACTGTGGAGAAGAGCAACAAACACAACAGGACAATCCGTTGTTGTGATGTGTTTGTTCTTTGTAATGCATTTTTTTTTTAGTACAGCATTGTCTTGTCGTGTTTGTTCTTCTTCGTAGTCCGTGTTTTTTTTAGCTGTTTCTCCCATCATGTATAACGTCAACCAACTGGCCCAGTTCACTACCTTATTACTCATTGCCACGTTTGAAATGTAACAACCTAACAACTGTTCTAGCTTTTTTTTTTGTGTTAGTTAACTTGTAATTTTATATTTCGTACACCCTTGAGCAAAGCCTCCTGTGGGCGATTTAAGGGAGCAATAAACGAATGAAATGAAATTGAAAGAAATCCTCTTAGAGAAGTCTACAGTCTTTCCCACTGCTCGGTTACTCCGGTCCAGTGGATGGAGTCTAGAAAGTAGGCTTTGTTGTGTGCCTGTGTGGAGCCCGGTTTTGGAACGTGGCTCCTCCCCCCAGTGCTGGGCCACGCCCAGGAGGCGGAGGAAGAGGCCCGCAAGCTCCCCTGCACGGACGAGGAGCGTCTCCTGCTGCTCGAGGACTCCAGCCGCGCCGCCCACATGAAACTGCGCTTCGACGGCCTTGCCCGGCACTTCGACGACGTGAGCACGCAGCCACTTTGCACTCCTCCAGAGTGTCCTTGCCAAGAGACCCGAGTTTGGGTCAACTTCTAGCTAGGGGTGTAAAGAGGGGAGCAGGACACGACAAATCAAAAGCACTGACATCGCTGGTCCCGAGAGGAGAGCGAGGAAAAGAGTGACGGAGAAGCGGAGAAAGAAAGCAGACAATAGATTACGCATGTTCGTTTTGCCCCTACTAGTTGAAGCTCTTCAAGTGCTTGTCAACGTTATTTATTTTTATACAATCTGTGACACCAGTGTTTTCCTGCAAAGAAAGCTAGAAAGAGACTAGATACAGTCTTGGCGAGTAATGTTTTCCTGCTTCTTTTTGTACTATACCAAGCGTCGTCTGTAATATGGTCCCAATGGGACCACCGATGTCCGCGTCTATGCCACGTCATTTCGAAGTGGCCGAAATGCGTGGGACCTTTCCCTCTAGATCATTATAGTGGCTCTGTGTATGCTGTTAGCAGCGCGAGATCGTCGGCAGTCTGCAGTCACACGCACCCGGCATTTATTGCCCGGTGCATGGGTGTGGGGATAGAAGTTCTGGGCACAAATATCTATGGTTGAACATTAAATCTGCTATGTCTCTAATTAGATGACGAGGGTGAAATGTAGATTTGTGCGAAGAAACATTTAAAAAATTTGTGAATATTCCTCTAACACCGTAACTTTATTAGCACGCTTCATTTCCACGACCTTATTTATCATTTTTGATTATTCAAAAAGCTAGAATACTTCAAAACAAAAAAGTGTTCTGCGATTTGAATTGAATAGCCAACATTATGAGGTAAATCATTTTAAGTTTCAAATATTTGCACACCTCAACTCAGCTACCCTCTGCTGAGCCATGCACTTTTCTTCCAGTCCCAAAGTTATGAGTGACATAATTGGGTCCACAGTATTATCAGCGACATTATTGGGTCCGTTCTTTGTCTCACCCTGTCGTCTTTCCACGTCTTGCACATGGGAATGGCAGCACTCGTGGTCCCAGTCGGTCAACATTGGCTGGGAAGGAGGGGTGCACGTCCAGTCCTGCGGTCACTACATCCACGTGGACTGCCACAAGTCATACATGCTGTCACAAAAGGTGAGACCCCGCTTAAGATTGTGACCTTGCATTGCCACGGTTCTGTTGTGACCGCGCCAACGACGTAGCACTGCCCGTTAACGAGGATGTCGGCGACCTCAGTTATTTCGTACTTCTGCTCAGCAGACTGTATCTCTCGGTATTTTCAAGCATTCATATTCTTTCTCATTTATTAATTAATTAGCTTTGCCCATTTGTTTGCTTATTAAACTTTGCCAGTGCATGGATAGTGTAAAACCCTCCCAAACAATGTGTCACGAAATGTATTTTAGAGGTAATGAAATTCAACATGAAACAAAAACACCTACACCTTCCACCAGTCTCCTGGCTATTCAGGAATGTTTCTTGAAAAGTGGCTTTCTAGGCAACCTTTTTTAAAATATTGTCTGCATCTGTTTGGTAGTTTTTTTGTCTCTTCTTGCAGCTTAAGAGTGAGTAGTAAACGTAGGGCTGAGAACGACTTTGTGCCAGAAAGTACTACCCTTTTCTGGCCCAGAGTTTGGTTGCATGTGTCTGCCCTTGCCCCTGTGTTTATCTTTCCCCCCAAGTGCTATGCTCCGTTTCAACATAACTTGGCAAAGGGCTAACGTTACGTGGGAGGCCTCCGTGTCAGGAATGGATCCCGACGGCACATTGTCAGGTGCCTTGCTCCAACGCTCTGGTTTGCTCGCCGGGACTGTACTTCACCACTTGGCACATTATACTGCCAGGGAGGATAGTGGTAACCCTTCCCTGCATATGCATCTCTCCCTTTTGCTTCTCCCTTTGGGACATTATTTCTGTTTTAAATCCAGAACATTGCATTCGGAATTAGGAACCGTCTTCATTACCTACATAATTACAATTGTGCGTTTTAGTAAACAAAATGTTTTAGGTTGTGTTATGAGGTATCTGAGAGTTAATATATTCTGTGTCTCTGTGCTTGCGTTATATTTACTCGTATTAAAAGCTTGAATCCTATTAATATATCTTTTTATGTCAATATGTTCCATAGTGTGTGCTCTTCCATGTCTGGTTAATATGTACTAATATCATTTCCGTTTTCTTCATTTCTTTTATCGAGCTGTACGGTCATGCAATGCCAAATGGCTTTTGAGGTGTTTTGAATAAATAAATAACTTAGAAATTCACAGGGACTCTTATGTTACCCCTAAGACGACTTAAAGGCGAAAGCGCCGATGCGTTAAAGACAGACACGTGATTTACTCAATTCACTTTGATTCCTCTTAATTTGCTTTGTCATCCTTCTTAATTTCATTGCCTCTAATTCGCCTTTGTGATCATGTAAACGTGATAGCAAACCTTTGAACACAGCGCGCTCTGTGGTGACGCACTTTTGGCGCCGTTTCATTGGTACCACTCGTTTTGGTACCACTCGTTTTGGTGCCTTTCATATCGCCGACGTGTTTTCGCTCAAGGACTTTGACAGTTGACTGAATGATGAGACCTATAAGGCTTTGGCCTTAATAAAGCTCGTGAATTAAGGCGAGTAGAGAGAGAGGGTGTCATTCCCCGTGCAGAGCCAGCAGAGCCAGCGGCTGCAGACGGTGGCCGTGGAGCGAGGGGAGTACTGGTGCCCCCTGTGCCGGCAGCTGGCCAACTCGGTGCTGCCCCTGCACCCCGAGGAGCAGGCCCTGGCCCTGGCCCGGAGGGGGTGCCCCCCCCTGCGCACCCTTGCCCACGACCTCCTCACCCTCCTGGGGCAGGTGCCCACCCCAGTAAGCGCCTTCCCAGCACTATCCACTGCTTATGAACCATCTATTGGATGTCTGGGAAATCTTTCCAGCAGTTGTTTTAACCGCAAAAATAGCTACTCATCACCGAACACCTGTTCTCCGCCCAAACTTAGCACTGATGGTGCGAGACCAGGTGCGAGAGTTTCAGAGCTCGCCGTTATCCGATTCTAAAGTTCCATTTGTCTATGTTTGCAATGTACAATCCATCTGTTCCTGCATCTGTTCAACTGTTTGTTGCTCCACTTATGCACTTGTGCATGTGCTTATCTGCCTTTGCATTCGTCTGCCAGTGTATGTATCTGTCCCGATGCGTATGGTACTGTCCCAGGTGCAGACTATCCTGAAGCCGATGGCCTCGTTCATGGAGGACCTGACCAACACCACCTTTGGCCAGTACCGTTCCCTCTCCTCACAACACAGCACCTACAGCCTCGTGCTCTTCGTCTGCTCCGTTGCCAGGTGCGCGAGCTCCCCTCCCTTCCGTCTTGGGCCGCGGCTTTTGCGCCGTTGTTAATATTAGTACTAGTACTAAATGTTGCAGCATCTGTTGTTCAAAATAGGCCTTTGGCAAAGCATGCAGCTCCAACCATAGAACCAAAAGGAATGCTGGGAACTGCCTGTATAATTCTAGCTGCAGCAGACGACGGAGGTGACCTTGTAGATGACAAGGGAAGCGGGCAAGGGCAGGCAGGCTACTGCGCTACCCTCTCCGAGTCTTTTTGATGTTATGTTTTAAATGCTGCTGGAGCGAGGGTGTTCCCATAATTAATTGCATCCTTTGCGCACGGTTTCTTGCTATGTTTGCAACAGATCCAGTGGACACTGCCCTTTCTAGAATCACTAAACAGGGCAGACTGCAGTCCATTGAAACCCTCGGTCAACTTTATCAGATAAACTCAGTTATGAAACTCCCACTGAGGGAAGTACCCCCCTCTACCCCTCAGGCCCACTACCCTTCATTTGGAGCGCCACCTTGAGGTTGCGTTTAAACTATTCTTCGGAGACGCTACGGTGAAGCACCATCTAAACGCTGTGCTTCAGAACATGTGCAACTGTAGTTTCCGTAGCAGTCGTCCCCCCAAGAAACGGTGGCACGTTAAACGACGGGAGGTGGACCTTGGGGGAAGGAGGGAGGCACTGCTCATGGAAGCGGCATCTATGGGCTGTTGCGTAACTGAGTTGATCTAGGAATGTAGCCCTCTGTGCACTTCAGGATGGAGCCGCCATTACTGTCTGTCGTAAGTTTCCTTGAGACGCAGAGCTGCTGAAGCTGGTGACAACTACAGAAAGCATATTGAGGTGACGGGAGTACTGTGGTGTCTAGGAAGCCAATGACAACCTGTCACATGACCTTGTGGTGATGAAGTGAAGTGACCAGGGTAAAAGTGAACAAAAAGTAGGAAACTAAAGGGCAGTTTTAACTGCATCTATGTGCACCTGCATAGAAACACTGATTTGGAATATATCCAGCCTACATCGGTCTACTTTTCCACCCTTTAAGGGACTTTTACAGGGTATTTATGCTTGCCAAGGTTTTTATTTGTACAAGTCATTCGAGAGCCCAACTACCCAGAACGCAATTTGTGGCTTGAAATTTGTTTTCTTTCCTCCCGAAAACTGTTGATCGTGAACTGACTGTTTTCAGTCACGCTCACTCTCTTCTGCGTGGTCATGTGGCGTTCTCTATGGTTTAGACACACTCACCAAATATAATCAAAGTCATGGGTCATCGAGGGCACACAATCAGTATTAAACATAGAAAAAAATATGGTATTCATTTTTCGTGGCTTCTAAAAACCTGCAAATATGTTGATTGAAAAAAAAAAACGTTGCACAGAGAGTTTGTAGCACTGTGTGCATTCTCTGCGTAATTCCCAACTTGGTGTTGTATCGTGGAAGTCGCAGGCTGGACGACTGAACAAAGTGGACTAAGCGATGGCGGCAGACGTTGGGCGTAAGACCTCTACTTCAGAACAGTTGTTTGCACTATCAGTGAATCTGTCTAGCTTTGAAAAAGAAATTGTTTATCGATCAAAACAAATAGGATTTATGCCGTACCACACGCCCGACCACCAAGATGATTCGCCTAGAAGACGTCGTCGAGTTGTCGCCCATTTTCCTGACTGAAGACATTGCTCGCCTTATGAACACAAAAGATAAGAAAGCTTGAAAATGTGCAAATGTTGAGCATGAAATGCTGGACTTTTGCGTTTGTCATGTGACATGCACATTTTTCCTCTGCTTTGCACGGCCAGAAAAATGAAGAGAAGAAAAGAAGGAAAATGTGGTCGGGTGTAGCCACATGATTTCCGGTAGCTCTCTTCTCTACATTTCTTCTTCCTCCCCAGTCCAGTTTTGTATTTGCTTTCGAGCAGTTGCATTTTTTTACTTTATAAAAAATATATGTGACAACTTAGCGAAACATTGATTGGGTAGTCTTCTGACACAATATTCAATCTCCTGGCAAAAAATTTTAACAAAGTTTTGGGAAGTGTTAGTGATTCTTTAACATCCAGCTGGGCAGTGCCTTCCGCCGCTTGTTTGTCTACATGCTTACAAACGTTGTTCAGTCACATAAGTAAGTAGGCACAAGAGAATTAAAAGATGTGGCCTGGAGTCTCTATCTCTTTATAAATGGTTTATGACCGTCCTTTAAGGGGGGACACGGGTCTTAAAGGGGCCGTGCAACGATATTCGTTTGGAATGATTTTCACTTTACGCGAGCTTACAGGCACTAGCGGGACCCAAGTATACTCACACTCAACGCCACCGACCAAGAAACTCCTCTGTTGCGGTGGAATTTCATTAACAAAACCGAGCGTTTTCTTTCAATCTCTCTTTCGCAAAACTTGATGACTTAACTGGGGGTCCCAGTATCCCCCAGTGGTGGTATTCGAACGCGGCTCGTAGATTGGACCTGAGCATAGCGTGAGCACTCGATTTGGGCTCGGGTTAATCGATAGCTCGAGAAGCATTCAGGTAGTGGCCCGTGTCCAATCGCTGCAATGACGACAATTGCCGAACCATAACAATGTCTGGGACTCAGCGCATGTATTGTGCTTTGCCAATGCGAGCGCATGGCTATGATCGACATTGGCAGCATATAACCGGTTCCACATCACATGGCTGCTTGTTCTGGCTGCAGGTTGAGGGGGTGAACGGTGCTCGTTTTTCTTTAATTTTTTCTGCAACTTCTGTTGCATGTGGTGAAAAACAAGCGCGTGTTTCGTAGGTCATTAGCGTCAGGGATTCAATCTAAGCGGTATTTGCACAAAGTAGAAAAAACATTGCATCACCCCTTTAAGATAGTAAAAAATATCTAAAAATGTCATTTTTCAGAAATTACAATTTCGAAGCCTTCATGGTCCACAGTATACTATCCTAAAATATGAATGCTCGATTTGGTTTCTAAATATTAAAAAATGGTAAGCGTTGAAGGGCCCGACTGAAGCCATCTTGGTCTTGTTTGGAAGCTGGTTTCCCACGCTTCGTCTTGGTGCGCTTCGAAGTGGCGTCAGCATCAAGGTGACGACGCCGTCCATGCTTTTCGGAAAAGTGTAAGCAGAGCTCGAGAGACACTCATTGTTTGAGCCGAAAGCAACCATCTGACTTCATTCAACAGTGGAAAATTTCGAAGCTGAACATTTTTGTTTATGATATGCCTTAGAGGTGAGAAGAGAAAAATAAGACACTGAGAGGCACATATTGTTATATTTGATTATATTTTATTATATTATATTTTGTCCTTGTCTTGGGTTTAGTATTGTGGATGTTAATCACCAGCTCAATTCCATTTTTTACAGTTTTTTGTATGAACACAATTTTTTTTTTTTTTTTTCTTTCTGTCCCCTTTTTTATTTTGGAGGGTTTTGGCAAAGGTGTAGTAATCCGTTCCCCCTCCCTTTTTTGTGCAGAACAAATTTGGAGGCCGAGATAGTGTATCGAAAAGGAACGCTTTGCTCGCCCCAGGCTGTCAAGAAGTCCTGTTTTGGTGAGTTGGTCCACTCTCCTTGCTGTCGTCATAGGTGTTTTTTCAGACATTTCTTATTTAACCCTTTGACGGCTGCGGTTTTTTTCCCCAAAAGATGTTTCCCAGTGGTCCACTTTTGTTTGAAAAAGAATAGTATAAAGAAAGGGTCAATGCACAGGTTTTTTTTTTAATTATCTAGCGGGAGCACGTACAGTGCTTGCAGGCTGTTGAAGTTTACAAGCATCAAAGGAAAATTTTGAAGGCGAAAAGTTCTCACCTTTTTTTCATTCAGTTTCTTTTTGGTGCATCCACTTCCACGACATCCCAGCAGCTTCAGATTTCTAAACAGAGGTACTTTACAGAACTTCTTCGTCGGATGATGAGCTCCCATTTTCTAACTTTAATTCCGAAAAGCATTGAAAGTCTGAATCGGAAGAGGGGCCAGTATGCTAAGTGAGCATCACATGCACGGAGCAACTACTAATTTGAAAACATAAAAAGCCCAGCAATGCAAAACAATGTGCAAATATAAACTTTATAGTTCACCAAAGACACAATAAATTGATACACCTCCCACGGTGTGCGCAGTTTCGCGTTTAGTCGGGCACTTTCAAATGTGTAATCACCGCCATACATGTACGGCGACGACCTTCAAAGGGCTAAGCATTTGTCTCTTTATGGTTTCCTTGCCCAGTTTATCACCTAGAAAAGCCGAAGTTATCTTTAGATGTTGTAATTTTTTTTTTTTATCAAACCTACAATTTTTTTACGCTTTTTTATATTTTAGAAAACAGCTGCAGATCTGCTCTTTGTGGCAGTATATGTAAAAAGTAGTCTCAGCTTTTTTATATTTTAAGAGAAGTCAAATTTTTATATTTTTTCCTGGAATAATTTGTATTTCCTTAGGAATGACCCTTAATGCAAAACTAGACCGTACAAATATGCTTTTAATGTATGATTGCTTAGACAGAGATAATACTTAAGAAAAGTCTAGTGCTTGATTCCTCGGTTTGATGGATGAAATAATTGATCGACCTTGCAAATGAGTGTTGACGTTTGAGATTGATTTCTCGATTAATTGAGGAATCGGGTTCGGTAACGAGTGAGCTCTCTTTAAGAATGATATATCTGGTTATTCCCTATTGCTTGACGTTGGTTACTGGAAAGTAGTTTCTGAGTTGGATGAATGAATGAACTCGGATGATTGGGCGCTAACTTCAGAGATTGGTGGGTTCTGAGTGGAATGTGGGAGCGTAGTTGCAGGGTGCCCCTGTGTTTCAGTGCCCCTGTTCCACGTGCTGTCCCTCCACGCCAAAGTGCTGACCGAGATGCCCCACACGCGCCTCTGGTCTCACCTGACGGGACTGAGCCTCGACGACAACCCTTCTAGGTCTGCACCTTTCGCTCCTCCTTTCAGCCTGGGGACATTTGAACCCTCTGCAGTCAAGTCTTTTTGTTTTGTTTTCCAAAAGATGTTTTCTGGTGATTGGATTTCCGAAGAAATAGCATAAAGAAAGGGTCGATGCGCGGGTTTTTTTGTTAATTATCTAGTGGGAGCGTGCACAGTGCTTGAAAACTGTTCAGGTTTAGAGGCATCAAATGGACACATTAAAGTAAAAAAAGTTGTCGCCTTGCTTCTATTTGATTTCACTTTAGCGTGTCTGCTTGTGCGACATTTTGATGGTATCAACTTTCAAATTAAAGGTACTTTCCAGAGCTTTTCCGTCCCGGGGGGGGGGGGGTAAGCTCTCATCCTCTGAATTCGATTCTAAAAAGCTTTAAAAGTCTGAATCGGAAGAGCCAGAGCAGCCGCCCTGCAAAGCGTCCATCTCGGGCATATCACGTGCTTGGAGCATATGATTTCAAAATTATAAATAGCCCCAACAAAGCGAAGCATAGTACAGATGAACAGGCGACTGTCAAAGGGTTAAAGAGTTAAAGAGGCACTGCATTGTCAAAAACATTCTTAACTGGCTAAACATGAACTCATCTAGAAAAAAAATAATAAAGTCAATGCGTATAGGCTGCTACGCCTATTTTAGGTGTGGAGCAATATCATTCGCTTGTATCTGCCAGCTCGGAAATCACTTTTATTTGGAGATCAACATCGCAGCGACGTCAAAATCAAAGTCATTTTGTGAGCTTCTCATTGGCTGGCAGCAGGAACATAGAGAAGTGGTGGAGAGAAAGATGGTCGGTACGCTGCACCCATGGCTTCGTTTAAATTGCATATTGCAATGTAAATATGTCAGGGTTGCTTGTTGTTGTTTTGTTCTTTCAGGTTTAATGCTTTTTGGACATAGGTGGCCTATTCAGACAGTTTTAAAAAAATATGTTTTTGGGAATGCAGTGTCTTCAAGTCATTTTACTCGTTTGGATCGGCAAAGCTGTTTGCCAGAGCTGCAGCAAAGGGGTTTGGCTTTTAAACTTTTAGTTGGTCAAGCAATTTGGTGAAGTTTCAACAAACCATGTCGAAACTGCTTTTTCCCTCGGTCTCGCCCTATTGTTGAATATGGAAAAAAAAGCCATGTTTGTGTTCATGGTGTTCATCTACAGGTGATTTGCTAAAGCTAGAACAAAGAGGTTCAAGATTTGAACTTGCAGTAACCAATTCTTGCGAAGTATTCTAGCGAAGCCTGAGCTGGGCATCCTCTTCTAAATGTTTGTACAACTTAAATCTTTGAAAGCCAATTTGTTTTTCAATTTGCTGCTAGGTTTTTATAGTATTTTATGGAGGGGTATAGCTTTGAAAGGTCATCTACAACTAAAAGATTGACACATTCACTTACTCAAACAAAAGCTTTTGGTGCAGTCAGTCTCATAAGTTGTAAGTTGTGCCCCTAATAATTCCAGTAACCATTTGAGCCAGAAATTCTCCAAGCATTGAATTGGCATGTGGGACTGGTTCACTGCTCTTTCTTAGCAACTTGCCAGCTATGTGGTTTGTCACAACCTGCCTGACCCTCTCTTTGTCCAGTCTAACGGCCTTGGAGAAGGAAGTGCCACTCGTGATGCGGGATGTGTCGGCGATCCTCCTTGAGCTTCTGCTCACCCTTCCCATAAACCTGGACAAAGGTAGGTCTCTCTCGTCCCTAGCACACTGGATGCAATGTCCCTAGCTGAGGTTTTGTGGTCAAAATCACCATGGGCATTCAAACTCTACTGAGCAGCAGTGTAATCAAAGCTATGAGATGTGCACTGTGCACTTCAGAGTTTCCACAGAGAGTTGTGCTCACGTACGGTACACCACCGACCCAGTCAGTGGCGACGTCAGGTCAGCGCCGTGACTAGGTTGCCAAACTGAAATAATGCCATTCTGTCTAAAATAAAGCAATACCAAAAAGATATCTGCATATTTTTGGCACAGACAAACACCTGAATAGAATTGCACGTGAGTTTATGTGTAGGGCTTCTGGTTTATATGTCTAATAGAGGATCTGGGATGAAGAATCTACTTTTTTAATGTTTGCTAAGGTTCATGCCGATTCTGTCGTAGTGAAAGACAACCCCCAATTTAGTGCGTTGAGCCCTGTTGCAAATTTATGCCAAAAACGAAAACCCCAGCATATGTGGCAGCGCAGTGAGACAGACACATTTTGATTCATCGACTGCGATTTTTTCAGCATACTACACCTGCATCGTGCGGGTACTGTACGTGCTGCACTATGTTCAAGTGCTGGTGCAGCTCAGCTGCAAGATGAGCCACGACGCCAGAACGCGCTGGAAGCACCTCAGCTCTCAGGTGACTGTTGCCCACTCACAGGCAGATGATGGTTGAAGCATTGTCTTATTATTTTCTGCATCTTGTTTTACATAGAGAAGCCAGCTACTGCATGAAGGGATTGTGGCTTTCAGAATGTGTGGGGACCCTTAATTACTCATTATCTAGTACTCGAAGATCGAACGGATTCTCGAAGAAATAAATAATGTGTGATTTCTCTATATCTTTATACTTAAGAGGGGACACGGGTCTTGGGGCCCAAAATATTTGCAAAAAAACGATTTTTCATTTTTATTATTTCTGAATTCTTTATACTCTCTTGCATATATTGACCAAACTTGACGTCCAAAAAATGTGTCCGTTTATATAAATACGGTTATTTATTAGCTGAACAGGCGGGGCCCGCTCGCCAAAAATGCTCCAAACTCCTTGACATTGCACCGTCCGTCATTTCGAAACCAATCGGCAGAGCACCGCCATCTTGGTTTCGTTTCAAAGAGCGTCTCTTTGGCTTGCTTTCCCGCCAAACACGAGCGGCCTACGCCCCGCAGTAAAAAATATACAAAGCAAAACGCAAAAACGAATGAAGCTACGCTATTGGTCCTTAGCCAACACGTGACGAAATGGCCGCTTCTGGTTGGAGCACGACTACTTCCGGTGACTTCCGGTCCAAAAGTGGGCGGCACCATCTTGTCAAAGCCGTCGCTTCGCGCTATCGTCGCTATGCCTAACCCTAGACCAAGCCCGCGTCGAAAATTTCGAACCGTGCATAAGTTCGGAAAAAAGCGCAAGAAATGTGCGACGCGTCGGCAGGAAGGGTTGTCGCAATCAACGGTGACGATCGAAGATCCCCTCGCAATGACGGAAAGCCAGCCGACGACAGAACGTGAGCCGGCGAGTGAGACGGCTGCCGCGTCGGCGGTTTCGGAACCGCCCGTCTCCCCCGTTCCGGACAGCGGAGGCAGACGGACGAGGATCGACTCAACGTTCCTTACAAGTAAAGATCGCGAAGTTCTCCAGCGGCAAGCAGAAAAGAAAACCGCCAAACTTTCGTCGACTTCTGCTACAGATCGCAAGATGAAGATGCTCGCGACTGAGTGTGATGCTGCTCCAAGTTCATCACCCCTGACATACACGATCATCGATCTTGACGCAGTGAACAGTTTACTGGAACTTACTGCGTGCCGGGTGTGCCGCGGATCAGTGAGCATTGAAAGGGAGACGCATGACTTCGGGCTAGCTGTGAAACTGAAAATGCACTGCAGCAACTGTGGCGATATTGGATCCGAATGGAGCTCGCGACGAGTCGGGGGCGAAGCGAACTGCAACCCCTTCGCGATCAACCTCCTCGCGCCGCGTGCTATGCAAGGCAGTGGAAACGGTCAAACGGCACTAAACGACATTTTCGCTGATCTGGGAATATCGCACAGAGGTCTCCATAATAAGACCTTCCAACACTACCTGAAGACAAAGCTACACCCAGCAGCTAAAGAGGCCTGCAAGAAGTCTCTGACCAAGTGTGCAACTGCAGTGAAGGAAGTGTATGAAGAACTGAACTTTGGAAATCCGGGGAACATTGCCATTTCATTCGATGGGACATGGCACACAAGAGGACACTCATCCCGCATAGGGGTGGCCACAGTGATTGAGCTGTTCTCAGGCTATGTTCTGGACTATGTTGTGCTGTCGAATTTCTGTCTTGGCTGCGAGTGTGGGCCACAACCAGGGAACCCAGAGTATGATGAATAGAAGGCTCGGCACTTGTGCCAGAAAAACACGACACGCAAGGCAGGTCAGATGGAGGTTGAGGCGGCACTGATTCTTTTCAGCGCTCGCTCTCCCTCCACGGCCTAAGGTATACAACAATGCTTTGCGACGGCGACAGCAGATCCTACCATGCCATCGAGGAAGCCAAGGTGTATGGTTATATTGAAGTAGAAAAAGAGGACTGCACAAACCATGTGCAAAAGCGCATGGGAACCGCACTCCGCAATCTCGTGCAAAAGCACAAGCAGGACGACGGAGGGTGCACCAGTGGCAAAGGACGACTCACTGGAGACCTTATCAGCAAGTTGACCAGCTATTACGGCTGGGCGCTCAAGTCACATGCTGGCAACGTAGACCGAATGCACTCAGCAGTGATGGCCACCTACTACCACATCACTTCAACTGACGAGAAGAAAAACCACAGTCTGTGCCCGAGTGGTGTGGATTCATGGTGCAAGCACAATGCCACCACTGCAAAGGACGAGCCCCCACCAAAGCACAGGTACAAGCTACCAGACAACGTCAGCAATGCACTACTTCCAGTGTATCAGCGTCTTGCTGACAAAAGGCTCCTGCGGAGATGCCGAAGAGGCAAAACTCAGAATGCTAATGAAGCACTGCACTCCGTCATCTGGAGCCTAACGCCGAAACACAAGCATGCATCACTGTTTGCTGTGGAGACGGCAGTCGCGGATGCCATCATGCGCTTCAATGTCGGAAAGCAGCAAGCTACCTCGAGCATCCTGCAAGAGTTGCAACTTGACCAAAGCTGCAAGGGCGGTCAGCGGGCAGTGGAGAAGGACTGTCACCGCAGTGTGAGGGCAGCAAGGAAGCGTGCAGCCTCGGCAGCTTTCCAAGCGGCAGCAAAAAGAAGGCAACGAGGCAAGCCTCACGGAGATTACTCCCCGGGAGCATTCTGAGCTGCCTGCATGTTTTCTGGGCGTGTTTTTCATTATATTCATTGATGTGTCTATGGTCGTTTGTTTTTTGTCTTTTTCTCAGATAAAGGTTTTTGTTACATGCAAGTTTTGTGCAAGTCGTAACTTCTCTCCTACTCACTGGATTCTCATCATTTTTGTTTTGACTGGGTGCTGGCTGTGCAAGGAGTGCAATAAGGGTATAACATTGTGACTCTATGTACCAAAATATATTGAAAATTTGAGAAAACAAAAATATAAAGAATGAGCACTTATTGAGTCGTGGCTTTGAACTTCCATAACTTTGGATAGAATAAAGATAAAAATGTAAAACCTCCCTTGTTGCACTCCTTAAACATTCAGGAACATACACATATATGTTTCAGACATTTCTCTGCTACATGTACTTTCCTAGCCTTCTCACAATTGCACAACTGGAGAAAGGCTCTAAAACGTGACCTACTTCGTCTAGAAGAAAAATAATTGCTTATTTGAAGTCAGTCCACCAAGTTACATGTAGCCTGAAAGTTATTTCTTTATACCCAGAATGCTTGAGCAATTTTTGCTCAAGCCCCAGGTCTCCCCTTAACTCATCCATTGTGCTCTTTACACCCATTTGGACCTCAATTTCAAAAATCTATAGCTATGGGTTGATCGAAATTTGAATTCAACTTTCGGTAACGTTCAGCTCTTCATTGCTTACAGATTGCTTTTTGTAAAAGAATTCATTCGAGCTTTTGAGTTGTACAGGATTCTTTTGGGTCAAATTTAGTGTGCTTTGCCTACATCAGACCCCCAGTGATGTTTTTAAAAATTATGCTTAATCGATGCAGTCTTTTACTATATGCAAAATATCATTAAAATTGCCCGAGTGATGAAAACTTGTTTCTGATGATGATAAAACTGCTTGAGTGATAAAGACTTGCATATTTTTATTGCATATTTCGCATTTCTTCGAAATTATTTTGTTTGATTACAGTGTAAATTATTTATGTGGCACTCTAACTTTGCTCATTGTGTGCTGTGTAGTATCAGAAACCACCATCTGCACATTTCGTTTAGTATAGTCACCCGATAGATCCAGCTGTTGCCTTTCAAAATCATTTTTCTGTCTTGTTCCCCCAGTATTCCCTAGAGTCGGCTGGAGCGGTGCTGGGTCAAATAGTGGACCACCTTGAACACAGCCCACTCTACCTGGACGACGACGACATCGATGCCAAACACGTGAGTGTTTGCCATCCTTCGTGGCAACGGGGCAGAGACCTGCACCTGTTCATTCCTTGCGCGTAGGGAACAGGCCTTAACTCGTACGACGTCAAAACGGTAGCGACAGAAACGTTGGGCATCTCATTGTAAGAACATCGGGGTTCTGATGAACTACAGAGACTGCTCCTACAATGCATCAGGCTATAATTTGGTCAAAGGTTTTACGGGGGCGCAAGAACTCATCAAGCTGCAAACATGTAGCATTTTTCTCTAACCCCCTCATCACAGATGCATCCTTTGGGGCAAAATAAAACATTATAAATGATTGATTTTACTCATTTTTACCTTAAGAACCACAGAAAATGTTTGGCTCATTGCTAGTTTTATTCATGATCTTTACTGTTTACACAGTTAAGATCATTCATTTGTAATGGTCAAGACATACCTATTTTAGAAGTAAAAAGTGTTATCTCTTTTGACATCTAAATTTTTTAAAGGGACACTGACACCCCTCAAAATTTATTTCTTATTTTTTGCCAGGCGATTTATTATAATATCAGAAGACTACCCGATCGAGAAAACGCAACTGCCCAAAACCAAAACTGGACTGGGAAGGAAGAAGAGATATAGGGATGGCAAAAGCCACGTGGCTTCGATACTTTTTTTCCCCCAAACAACGCATTTGTAGCTTCTTAGAAGACCCAAAAAAATGGGTATCACATTTCTTTTCTATTTTTAATATTGTGTGCGTGCCTTCGATGACCTACGACTTTTATTATATTTGGTGGTTGTTTCTAAACCTTAAAAAACGGCCCGTGACAACGGAGAGGAGAGTGAGCGCGACTCAAACCATCCAGTTCTCGAACGGCGGTTTTCGGGCGGAAAGAAACTGAATTTCAAGCCGCAAATTCCGTTCTGGGTAGTTGGGCTCTCATGTGTCACGTACAAGTAAAAACCTCGGCGAGCATAGATACCCTCTCAGTGTCCCTTTAAGAACTACTTTGCTGGTGTACAAACTATGAGCAAAAATCTTTTTTTTTTTATTATTTGTTAGATGACAATAAATGTAATTCAATGACATAATCTTAAAAATGGGATGGTGCTTTTTGAAGTTGGTACACGCTGAAAGGAAAAAAAAAAGTAAAAGCCTCGTTTTGCGTAAGCACCAGTGAACTGTACCTACAGGGTCACTGGACTTGTGGACTTGTTTACTTTTTAGTACAGTGACGGTGCTAATAACCAGTGGCGTAGCCAGGGAGAAAACTTAGCACCCCCCCCTCTTCCCCCTCCCCCTCCCCCCCCCTCCAAAAAAAAATCCAGCCGAACCTATATTATACACATTCATTTGACCCTGGCCCCCCCCCCCTAACACCCCCTGAAAACACTTCCTGGCTACGCCACTGCCGGTAACCTCCGAGCACGATCGGGAAGAAGCTGCCACACGTTACATATGATTTTAATTCACCAAAGCAAGGCAGCACGACAGTTAAGGCACCTTTCCTCGTTGCCGTGTGCAAACAGTTGCACCCTTGGACGTGAAAGTGAATCGACAGTTTTGTTCTGCTCCCTTGCCAGAGGTGCCAGGAGTGGAGTGAATCGGAGCTGGAGCAGAGGTTGAAAGAGATGACCACTCCCTTCCTGAGGATGGCCGCTCTCACGCAAGCACACCTGTACGACGAGCAGCTGCCCCTGGTCACGGTATGTGGCACACCCTCGGAACGTGGCATACCCGCTCGTTCCACCACCGGCGCTGTAAATGCACTCTCATTTTGTAAAAACGAAAAGTTACAAAATGATTGGGAGTGAATGCTCTGGGCCCTGGCTAATCTGGGTACAGTACATCCTCTAGTAGTCGGTGGAAAGTGCAAGTATATACAGTCGAGCCCGGTTATATCACACTCGGATATTTCGAATTATTGTTTATATCAAACAGTCCAAACATTCCCTCGAAAATCACATGTAATAGTATAGGAGCATTGTCTTTTTGTATCAAACTCCCATGGCGGGGAGGTTGATATAGCGAACGAAGCATGGCCACCCTTGCTTTTCGTGCGATCTGACTGGATCCAATTGCACGGTGGCAAGCACATCGCTTGCCTTGCGTGGCTGGCAGACCAGCAGGCCAGCATACAGGCTGCAAGATAACGCTACGAAAAAACTGTTTTAAAAAAAAATATTAAAAAAATAAATAAACCTAAAAAAAAAAAAAAAAAAAAATTGTGGAGGTGGGCGAAAGCTAGGGGAAGGGCACGCGCGCACGTGTAGGAAGAGCAGGGAGTGCCCGCTGTCAGAACAGTAACCTGCGCCCTTTCCCCGAACACTGCTGATGCTGGTTGACTTTGGTGGTGTCAATCAATGGCTGCCGGTGGCGACACTCGGCCCCAGCTGCCAAGGCCGTCTGCGGTTTATTCTACTGAAGTAGAGATCAGTGTTTGATTGCCTTATCTTTGTTTACCTTTTTCTTTTGCTGTTATTGCTTTGCCCTTTTTTTTCTTCCCTTTTTTTTTTGTTGCCTGAATTTAGTGAGCTTTCTTTTTTCTTTGTTTACCTTTTCCTTTTGCCGTTATTGCTTTGCCCGTTTTTTTCTTTTTTTGTCTTTCTTTGGTTTTGTCTTTCTATGGATGAAGAGATTTTTTTCTGTCTCGCTTTTCAATTTTCTTTTTTTTTTTTTCGTTTTTTGTTATTATTTCTGTGTTTTGTTGTTTATGCTGTGTGGAGGCCCCATCCAGGTGCGCATGTAAGCGCTGCACGGCAGCGTTTGCGGGCTCGCTAATTTTGCTCTACTGTATTTAGCGGCTCTTGGATGCTCTGTTTGGGAAGCTCCTGTTTATCGCGACCTTCGGCATTAACAGAGACGCCAGAAAATTTAAACTCGAGCTTAATTATTGATGTATCGAACTATTTTACGATCCCCTTTGAATTAGTGATAGTATCAGAGTTCCACTGTACCGTAAACGACTTAAAGGGGCCCTGCAATCATATTTAAGCGTCTACCTTTTTTGCGGTTTCCATGTCCCTTGGGATTCGGGCAAGCCACCGGGCACGGAGAGAGTAACTAAATATATGTGCGTTGTATTTTAACCGGACGCCGCGGAAACCTCCTCCACCTACGAAGGCGACCCGCGGTGCCGAAAGTGCGTGGTGTGTGATGTCTTCGGTCCTGGGCTTACTGCTGGTCAGAGCCACTAAAAGCTTCTTTTTAGTCGAATTACAAAATATGAGTGGCGCAAACCGTTTCAATTATTTATAAAAGTAGTCTTTGTTCAGTATTTTATATCAGAAAAGAAACAAATGCAGTTTATAAAGTACGGAAACAAGAAATGACCCGTCGACATACCCGCCACCAAGCGGTGGAAAAGGTGGCGCATTCTAGAAAGTTGTAGTGGAATTAGGCACCGACAAGCGGCGAGCGTAGGAAGGTCTTGGATGTATGCGGCGGTGCTGCGGTCGTATACGGGCTCGAGGATCCGACCGGTTCCGAGCATTCTGAAGGCCTTCGGCGAGAAGGTTTGGCTTGTGGTTTGGCCGTTTGGCGGTAAGCCAGTGCGAGGTGGGCTCCCATTCTGAACTGATCTTTACCCCATGCTTGCTGTCGTTTGTGGCCAATGAAGTGTCATGCCGAATTAATGTTTAATTGCGCAGCAAATGCAATGTGAGTCGCCCTGGCTGCCCGCTTCATGCAGCCTATCCAGTGCATGCTTTAGTGGCACCCTCTCGAGCTGTCGACCCGGAGTGCGGCAGCCATGAGCGCTCAATGAGCTCACTACCCCTCCTCTAGTTCATGGCCACTCAAACGACCAAGGACGTCATGAAGGAGGTTATTTTTTGCCTGTTTTTGTAATTTTAATTTGCCTATAACTTTCGAAATAAAGCGAAATTCGAGAAAAGAAAAGGTTTATTAAGTTACTACGTTCACTGCGCTCAGGTTCGGTGCAAATTAAAAACCAGTAAAAAAGTCCTTGCGGGGCCCCTTTAATATTTGCCAAGACCTCATTTTTTGCAAATTTTGCGACTGGGGAAAATATTGCAAAGAAGTTGGTCCCATATTACAGAAAATTGCTAAAAATTTGTGCCTGAAAAATAATCCTGAAACCCACAGTCTAAAAAATTTGAGAAATGTTGAGTCCACAAAATCAGAGTTGTTTACGGTAGACCTTTTAAGGAGCGAAGCTCCTTAGGGTCTAGCCTTGTCCGGCATCCGTGCTCACATCGATTGCCATCCTATCTGTCTTCTTAAAAAAAGAAAAAATGTTTGGGCAGTCGACAGGATTCGAACCTGTGTGGGGAGACCCCAATAAATTTCTAGTCCATCGCCTTAACCACTCGGCCACGACTGCGGGACGAGTAGGGGGCTCTGAGATGTGGTAGTAACTCAAGAGCTGGGGATGTCATGGATGAAACGTTGCATGTAGCCGCTCAACGTCTATACAGGAGAGGGCGCTGCGGTCAAATACGTATACAATCGCGTTAAACTTTGCATCTATTGGCTCAACGTTTATAGACGAGAGGGCACTGCGGTCAAATGCTCAAATGCGTATATAACCACGTTCCATACCACACATTCTCTTTCTGACATGGACCGTTGACTTAAGCGGTGGAGATGCGTTCCCACGGCTTCTAGCGGATCCAAGCTGATCTGCTAGAAGAACCACTGGCTTGCATGTCGCCGACCATAAAGCAGTAATAATGAAGTCGAAACACAATCCGGAACTCAGCACTACCTATGAGTAATAAAAAAAAAAAAAAAGGCAGCACCATCAGCACTACCTATGAACAATAAAATCAGTATCATCAGTGAGACCAGAGCTTCGCCCCAATCAACATCATTCACCACGTGGAGATGCGGTCATTTTTTATTTACCCTAATCCCCAGCCACATAGTTTGCATATTCGGAACTATGCAGGACAAAACAAGCGAGATATTTTCTACTTAAAATAAGTGAGAAAAAAAAATGCAGAAACAGCGAAATAAGATTGAGGGACGTTGAGTGTGATTCAAACGTTAACACCTTCTGTAGTCACTGACAGGATGAAAACTGCATCTCTTTGCGATGCCCAGTCTCCAGTCTCCATTGGACTATGCCCACGCGGGCATAGTCCAATGGGCTATGCCTGCGTGGGTATGAATCCCATCCTCGTCACGAATGTTAAGTGTGAAGTAATCAGGAGTCCGATTACTCTACACACGAGTAGTTTTACTCTGGTCGCTTACAACTGCTGATCTTGATGGCGGCGTGACTGAATGTCCAACATGCACTGGCACGCACACTATCCCATCAGAACCCCTGCTGCCCTTATCCCATCAGTGACTGTAGTGGCACGGCAAAGACTAGGGAGTTTTAGAATAACGTACGCCATTTTAGCACACGCTAGCGCTAAATTCAGCGCTTGCGTTAGCGCACGCTACGCAAGAGAGTTTTAGAATAGCATTTCAGTGCTGTGACAGAAAAGCCCAAACATCTCGCGCTTGCAACGCCACCAAGATACGGTCACAATTTTTATTTCACACATGAAATGCTGTAACTTGAGAACAAAACATCTCGTAAACCCTGAGATGGGGAACGATAAAAAAACCGTTCCCCATCTCAGGGTTTACAAGATGTCGATTAATTACCAGCTCGCCTGCACTCTCTCACTGCTTACAAAAAAAAACAAGTTTTTTTCTTTATCCAGAGCAACATTTTAGATTTGTTTAAACGTGAGAATGCGACGCGAGCGGTTGACCGGTCGTGTCCGCTTTCGTCACCTTGGCCAGAGAGGTCTCGTGTAGTGGCCTTAGCACATTGTACCCTCGCCGAGAAATGTTTGCATCGCAAGCATGAAGTTGCCGGTGATCGTTGCCAAACCGAGTGCAATGTCGTCCTGTATTGAAAATCGCAGTTGCGAGGATGCCGCCGACGTCGCACACATGACGACGCCAAAGCGGCCGCAGACATTGCCTGACATGGTCCTGGGAGTTTCCATTCTTTAACTGTGGTCGTCTTGGCTGTAGCCAACTTCTCATGACCAATCCTTCTTGGACGAGCGCAAACTCTTTGTGTACGCACGCAATTTCCGAAAAATAGCGCACGCAAGGCGTAAAACGTGGTTAGCGTTCGGCGCATGCGCAGTGGCGACGACGCTATTCTTTGCGTACGTAAAGCTTTTGCATGCGCTATTAGAGAGTTTTAGAATAACGTATGCAATTTTAGCGCGTGCCAGCGCTAAATTTAGCGTTGCATTAGCACACGCTACGCAAGAGAGTTTTAGAATAGCGTTTCTCCACAGCGACGCAAAGGCCCAAGCACTAATCTCAATGACAATCGCTGGATCGCGCTTTTCCGCTTGTTCGCTGCAGCGCAATTGAAGCCACCGGACGGCCATCTTGCTTGTAGACAATTTGCGGTTTTGCTAGCGTTTTGCTGCGGTTTTCCAGCGTGCTATAAACACGTTTTCTGCTCGTTCGTCATCATTCGCCGAAGTTTTTTAAGACCCTGTGTAACCGTTGAGACTTGCCGTTGTGAACACACGGAAAATTTTACGAAAGCACAGTGCTGCAGGAAAAAAGCAAAACTCGTTGAAAGTAAGTTTTGCCCGTCTTGCGGCGTGTTCAAAGCTTCCTTGGCACGCCGAAGTGCTGCGTCTCTGTGCCTTCGCACGTTTGGATACCGATCAAAAATCGACACCGTGCGGATGTTTTTTGCGAGTGCAATATGCGTGAAGCCGTATGTATGTAAAGACACAACTCGTCGAAAGCAAGTCTCACCGGCAGGCGCATAGCCAGGGCGAGTGTTCAGGTGTCAGAACACGCTCCGAAATGTTACTTTATTTTATATAAAGATATATATGTATATATATATCTTTATTGTGTGTTTCCCCCAGCACCTTGAAACACCCCCCGAAAATATTTTCTGGCTACGCCACTGGTCACTGGTCTCGCGGCCAAATCAAAGCTTCCTTGGCACGCCGAAGTGCTGCGTCTCTGTGCCTTCGCACGCTTGGATACCGATCAAGATTTGTTTCGGCGCCGTGTGGATGTGTTTTGCGAGTGCAATGTGCGTGAAGCGGTATGTACCTCTGGGCAGCGTTATACTTTTACTCTGACTGTGTTTGTAACTTTCGGCACTCGCGGTCCAGAAATGAGCTTGGTCCAGTGTCCAGTGGCGGCAAAAGAGGGGAGGGGAGGGAGGTGAAGAAGGAAAAAAAGGGCAGCATCAGTGGCACTTTTTTTTTTTTTTTGGTTTTGTTTACTAGACGCTTATAGCAATCAAATCAGTAGTACAAAATCTTCATTTATTTTTTGTGGCTTTTTTCTGCTGCACTGGACTTTCGTAAAAAATTTCACGTGTTCTCAACGGCAAGTAGTCTTAAAAATCATCTTGGACGAATGACAACGAATGAGTAGAAAAAGTGTCTTCAGCATGCTGCCGCCAGCCTCTGTAGCACCAGCAAAACTGCAAATCCTCTACAAGCAAGATAGCCGTCCGGTGGCTTCACTCGCGGGAGCGGGAAGCGCGATCCAGCAATTGTCATTGTGATCAGTGAGCCCAAGCCATAGAGTTATTATAATGTACCTAGAGGTTCAAGTGGCACTAGTGTGCTGATGCAAATTGAAGCAGACAGCAACCAGTCAAAAACTGACTCCCGGTAATGCATTTCTATGGGAAAAAGTGAGTGCATTTTCTCCCTGCGCTCAATCATAGCAGCAAATATCTCAATTCATACGTGCTAGGTAGCTTAGAAAGTTTCTCAGTCAGGCCGACAAAATAAATGGTCAGTTACGGCGTTTTTCTTTCAAATTCATTGCATTAAAAACGGTGCTGAAACACCTTCGTACGTGTATTTATGTGCACTGTCGGACACTGTTAGCACGAACACGACGTCGGCGCTTTTCAGCATGAGGGATATACGTGCCAAACGAATGAAGAACATCTGAAAATTAAGGGAGACGGCAAGAACTGTGCAGTAACACTGGATCAGTAACTACCCGTGCATGTAGATCAAAATTAATTGAAGGCCATGTAATCTATTCTGACTTTAAATAAGTAAGTACCACTTTATTCTTTCTGCTCTGAGCGAAGCTGCTTGTTCTACGTTCAAAATATCACCCGCACGCTCGAAATCTTTGAGAACAAGTGCCCGATAAAAGCTGCCCGGCAGAGAAAACTTTTCGTAGCCCACGGACTTTATTCTCTATGTTTTGAATGTTTTTATTCGCTCATGCACGGCGGGGTCATTTTCATATGGTGACAGGACTGGCATATTATCAATATATTAGCGACATTGGAATGCTGGCGAGCCTTGAACACACTCTATATTTCTTTTGATTGTAATTTTGCTTTGAATTGTCACTTGTTTTTACACACCTGCTGCAGAACATACGTTTGGGACAGAAATGTAGCGAAGTTAAACATTGTTCACTGATAAAGAAGAATGTGCCAACTAAAGCAATTACACCTTTACAGTGTTAATCAAGGTACATACTATTCGGTACGACCCAAATAACCAATAGTTTTGTGTTATATTTCAGCAAAGAGACAAAATGCATGCGCGTTTTCCTATAGGAGTGCACAGGAGCACCGGCAAAGTAGACTGGTTGCTGTCTGCTTCAACTTGCGTCACGGAAGTCGCATAGACACTAGCGCCAGTTGAACCTCTAGCGTACATTATAACAACTCTATGGCCCAAGCGGCCCAAGCATCTGGCGCTTGCAACGCCACCAAGATAGTCACAATTTTTATTTCACGCACGAAATGCTGTAACTTGAGGAAAAAACAAGTTTTTGTTTGTTTGTTTTTTTGTTTTGTTTTTTTGGCCCATAGTAACAGTTTAGATTTGTTCAAACATGAGAATGTGATGCGAACGGTCGACCGGTCGTGTCCATTCGCAGAAAGGTCTCGTGTACTGACCTTCGCACACCGTACCTTCGCCGAGAAATGTTCGTGCGTCGCAAGCATCAAGTTACCGGCGATCGTTGCCCTTTACTGGGTTTCCCAAGACGACTGCAACGTCGTCCCGTATTGAAAATCGCAGTCGCGAGGATGTCGCCGACGGCTCGCTCACGACGCCGCTAACGCCGCCATATTCCTGGGAGTCGCCATTTTTTTAACTCCGCTCGTCTTGGCTTTAGCCAACTCATTACGAATCCATCTTGGAGGAACGCAACTTGGAGCGTAGTACGCTAGAATAGCGCACGCAAAACGCAAAACTAGAGCACTACTGGCACTACGCCAAACGTGGTTAGCGTTTGGCGAATTAGCAGTGGCGACGACGCTATTTGCGTACACAGAGCTTTTGCGTGCGCTCCCGGTTATGTCTGTTTTCCCTCTTTACGCGCCGCATTATCAGCCCGTTCATACGCTTCGCGGACGTTCGGAGCGTCGCGCAAATTACGTCCGCGTAAATTTCGACATTTTCAGTTCTAGGTGACGCCTCTTGTAATTTTAGTGGAGCCCAACAACAACTTCTCGGGGCAAACAATTTTAACATTGTGTTAAATAGAAGTAACATAGGCATCCGAGATATATTTGTCGTATCGCGTCGGTGGTTCAGTGGTAGAATACTCGCCTGCCACGCGGGTGGCCCGGGTTCGATTCCCGGCCGACGCAAGTTTTTTTTTTTTTTTTTTTTTTTTTTTTTTTTTCATGTTTTTATTTGCGAAAGACACCGCTGCCAGAGCTTTCCCCGAGTGTCGCGTTCTGGTCTGTTTATACAGAACATTTGTAATTGTATTTCGCGCTACAATCAATATTTGCGGCTTGGGTCACTTTGGGGTAGCCGATGTGTTTCCTCTCACCTAATCTGTTTTCCAATCGATGTTTAACGTAACCGCGAATCCGATAACCTTCGCAAACGTAGATTGAATGAAGTCACTCACCACACCTAAGTAATGCGGTGGTGACACCGCATCCGTACACAAATCCCAAACAAAACTAATAAAGAAAAGAAAAAAAAAATGAGCAAACAATTTTTAGCAGCATTGCAGAGGCACCTGTGCCACTTGAGTCCAACTTCGTTCACACGCCTCTACTTAAATGAAATTTGAGCGTCACTCTCGAAAGCAAGAGCTGTGTCGTCTGTTTCGTCCTCTTGTGTGTTTCTTTCGTTTTAAGTCAATGTCGATCACCAACACTCTTAAGTCTTTATTTAATTTGTGTGTTGTCAACTAAACATATTTTCTTGAAAGAGCACAAAAAAACTGAGCCTAGGGCAGCGAATAAAATCCTCAATAATATTTTAAATAATGTTTAATAGTAGAAGTATGATATAATCAAAACCAAAACTAACCTGCTACTTTACTGAAACGCCATCCTGTGGTGACGTCAGAGGTTGTATAAACATTAGCACGTGGGCAGTTTGAGCCTGTTTCACCCAGCGTCAGAAGCAGTCGGAAGGCCATCGCGATCGTCCGTGCGAAATAATGGACTATGATTCACCAAGCTCGTCTCGGTCAAGCAGTGACCAGGAAACGTTTTAAGATTCTCAACACGAGATTTCAGACGATTCATTGTTCGCATTCGATCCGCCATCGTCGCCTCCGAGGGGACCTCTCGTAGGGGCTGCATTTGCGATTCGCCGACATGTGGATCCAGATGCCGTTTCGAATCAGAAGGGCATGGAAGGATTTTATTTACTAGCAAGGTGTGAACTGTTTTCTAGCATGTTGCGAACGCTAGAAGCCAGCGTTCGCATCGGATTGCTCGGACCCACTTCCATCGTAGAGACTTCTTGGTTGGAAACCAATAAGATGACACTCTGCCGCATTTCTTGGTGGTGTTATTGCACCCTAAAGCCAATAACCAATTACCCCCCCCCCCCCCCCGCCATCGCAAGCTGAAAATATATGTGACTTTTCAGCAAATATTGATTGGGTGGTTGCCTGACACCTTATTAAAACAATTAATTTTAGATTAATTTTCACCATGTTGAATAAACCTGAGACTGGGGCAGAAATGAGCATATAAGTCGAAGGAACAGAGAAGGACAGGACGACGTTTTGTGATTGGGCAGGCAATGTTGGAAAATTGAGAAGAAACATTTCTGCAGTCCTGAATGAAGATGATTAAAGAATGTAGCAAAAAGTATCACGAGTGCTACATATTCGACTTTAAGTATCAAGTTCTTTCTCAAGGACCATAAACTTGGAATGCTGCTTCGTGCAGTCATTAATGAGAATGGTACTTGGCAGAAAGTGGTTTTAAAGTTTCTCCCGCAAGGGTTCGACTATGCATGCTGGAAGAAATCATTGTCTATGAGAAATTCAAATGAATTGACAGATTGGACTGATACATTTCGAGCCTGGTAGGTTCTTCGTCAGTCCAAACAAGAACGCTTTGTTTTCCTTTTTTTTTCAATCGAAGAAAAAACGGCCGAAAAGAAGAAGTAATTGGAAAAATGCTTACCGTTTATCGGGTATCTACTCACATAAATTCTAGCTTAAAAGTTTAATATATCCCGATAAAAAGGCAGTAAAAAGTATTAAAGTAATTAAATATAATATTATTAACGCCATTATTATCACAAAACCAGTTTTTGGGACATGTGGTTGGACATAAGCCAACTATACCTGGTGTCATGTGAAGCCGACGAGAGGCCTAATATTAAGCATTTGCCAATGTCACATTAAACAATGAAGTGATAAAAAAAAGGAAAAGCAACAGTGCCACACCGATTAGAAGATCTCAATTAAATGTCCATAAAAAAAGACTGCAATGACCCTTTCGAACTGTTAAGGCCCTTCGTTTCTAAAGTTTTAAATTTATAAATAAATTCAGATTCTTTATATTTTCGATCTCTGGTGGTTTGAAAGCGCCCTGGAGTATAATAAAATTAAAATCAGAAAGTCAGTTATGCCCTGCGGAGTTTAAGTGACGAGAAACTGGTTCAGCAACGTGTTTACGTATGTGACTTTTATGTAGATTCATGCATTTTCTTATGCTTGTTTTAGTTTCTCCTATGTATTGAATTAGGCATTTTTTACATTGAATCAAATAAATAACATTTTCCGAATTACAGTCAAAGTTACGATGGTGGACCAACATGGGGAATCCCATGTTGGTCCATCCCTTCAATGTAAGCCCCGATTAAGGGCAATTTTTTGGTTCGACACCGTAAATAGACACGGAAAAAAAAAAATTACGCCCCAAATTTGAAGGAAAATGAGCCCTCAAAGTATGGAACCCTATTCGTAAACAATATGTGCCGTAGACGACGGAACACGTTTTCTAAAGAGTGGTATGTGTTTGTTTCAGGACCCGGAAGGGGAGTATGAGTCCGTGTGCCACTTCCTGGGCCTGACCGGCAGGGAAGGGGCCCAGCAGGGGCAGTCGGGCCTGGCCACCAGCTGCCTCTCCTGGGCCACCTCGGAGCCCCACATCCTCCTGCGCACCTGGTGCCAGGACTATGGCAACTTCGTCGGCAAGTCTCCGATTGCTGCCAGGGTGGGTGGTCTCCTGCCTCGGCGCTTGCGAGCAAAGAGAACCATCTTTTTTTTTTTCGCCGCAATGATGAACTATGCTCGGTCTCCACCCAAAGGTCTGCTAGCAGTCGGATCCGGATGCCAAAAGTTGAAAACTTACCGTTACTTGGTTCAAAAGAAAAATTTTCTGAAATGTTAAATAAGAAAGTGGTATCCGACCTAGCCTGCTACTATGTGGATTTAAATGGTGTCTGCAACGGAAAATGGGCCTCAATTTCTGATTGAATAGTTTCGAAAATCGCTTATACTGTAACTTTCTTTTATCAGATTACAGCAAGTTCTTAAACCCTGACCGCCCACACTACATTTGGGCAGAGATTGAGCGGTTGGTGATACATAGTTTATATTTGCAGCTAGAGAAACATGGTTCCCTTTTCTCCCAAGTACCCGTTACATACAACGATAAAGAACGATAAAATGGAACCAACTCTTTTTGTATAAATTTCAACAAATCGGCTTTGCAAGTTTCAGAGCCATAATTTACCCAACAGAGTGCAGCTAGATGGTCCATAATTTGCTTTGCAAAAGTTTCTATGGAAGATGGCAAGTTGGAAGTAGGAACCAATATTTTTGCTGCGAGTGATGGGGGCATGTGAAGAAAGACAAAGGTGAGGCAAAGTTATCTTGTTTGTAATGCCTCCAGGCTTGGAAACTATGAAAATAGATAAATTAATTTCTGTCAAATCAAATTGCCTAGGTTCTTTGCTTGAAGGTGTTGACAAACACGAAGGCATGACTCTGCTTACCTTACCGAGAGGAAGTTTTGTTTTGGCTCGTAAAGTTTGATTCATGCACTATTGCCCCTAGATACATAAGAAGAATAAAAAAGCAAGTGCACTACAGATGTGCACCATTCTGGTAAATTACTGCATACTAGCTTGCTGTACTAATTTCGTTGATTTATTTAAAGGGGGTCCAATTCGTTAGCTCATGCAGCGTTGCATCGAGGCCTACGTTATCATCCTTAACTCTAGATTAAGTATGCATATAATAACTTAGCTAGGGAATAAGTAGCTCTGTGTGCATATGATTTGAAAGGTACAGGAAATAAGGCAATACTACGTGATACGTCACATCAGCTGCCATTGCCTTGCTGCTTAGTGCATACCTTCTCCAGCAGACATTTTGCATCATTGAATCTGATTTTCTCGGCAAGAGCAAGTAACATATAAGCCACGTGTAAACGCCTGTTGCAACGACCCCTGGCAGTATAGTGGTGTCTTCGAAATCGGGGAGGTTGCAGCTACCTCACTGGAAACTGTCAATAGATCTGGTCAACTCTCTGCTATAACCTGTTGCAACATAGGAAGAGGAGCCCCTCCTCAAATGCTCTCTTCTCGCCGCAGTTGGTGGTTTCCTCCTCTCCACTTGCCTTCCCTCTAGCGTTTTCTCTGCTAAACTGGAAAGGGTGGATGGCTTTGTGTAAGGAGCTGGCCCCGATATTCTTAGCACGCAACAGACTGTATGGTGAAGGCCCCAACGGGCGCCGTTACTCCGTTGCCTCTCTCAGAGCCTGGTGGAGTGCCGCTGGCGCTGGGCACAGCCCCGCCTGCTGCTGCTGCCCGGCCGCTACGACCAGCTGTTCCAGTACTACCACAGCCGGGCGTGCCGGCTGTGCCACAGCGTGCCCAAGGACCCCTCCGTCTGCCTGGTGTGCGGCACCCTCGTCTGCCTGAGGGAGAACTGCTGCCGGCAGCAGGCCTACTACGAGGCCGTCCACGTGCGTAACCTGCAGGCGCCCACCGCCGTCGTGTGCCCGGTTTCACCTTACGATGTGCCTCGATGGATGCTATGAGCATCCGATGCTTCACAGCTTTTGTACCATCTGGGAGAAAACATGTGGTGGACAAAGCTTAACATGAACACTACAAAGCTTGACACCTTTGTCGTGTTCTTTGTGTCATCCTCATCTCGAGAGTAAAGCTTTCTTCCTCTGCCGAGTGATGACCTGCAAAGATGCTAGACTACTATCTAGATGTACAGTGTCTCGCAGGTTCACCTTTTGCTTAATTAACCTTTATTTCTTCCATGGACTTTGCAATAATGCATTGAGGCTTTCCGCCCCTGGGTTGGTTTTGCGCACGATGCTCCGCGGGTGAAACGGACAATGCTCCGTCCTAGTATAACGTGCGGAATTGCGTGTCGTTTGAACGGTGCAGCACTCTATCAACTGTGGAGCGGGCACGGCCATCTTCTTGGCAGTGAACTCGTCCACCATCATTGTGATTCGCGGCAAGAGGGCCTGCCTCTGGGGCTCAGTCTACCTGGACAGCTTCGGAGAAGAGGACAGGGACCTCAAGTAAGCCGATTTGTGGAAAAGACTTTTTTTTTTCTGTTCCGTCCAAAAGACTGGTTTTCTCGATTCCACATGGCACACCCTCTAAGGACTGGCAGGTTTCTTATAATGTAGTGTTGCTGTGCGAGTTCATCTAGTAGTAGGTTGACCAGACATCCCGTTCTGGCCAGGACAGTCCCGTCTTAAAGGTTCATTTCTACCATTATGTCATGTTGTCTAAATATATCATGTTTTCATGGGAACTTGCTTGCGACATCAGTGCCGGGCGAGTAAAGAAATTTAAAATATGGATTCCTCGTGACGATGTTTTGTCTGCACAGATGCACATACGGAGCACTTTTCTATATTACTATATTTGGCATGCTTAGGCTTTACAGAATGAGTGAGAAAGGTGCTTGTGTACTCAACGACACAAAGAAAAGCCCCAGAAACGTGTGCATTTTCATTGTGAGCTGAATACTAGTAGCAGAGCTTTTTTCTTTCTGTCTTGCTTTGCCCCCCCTCCTTTTTTTCCTTTTCCTCCCTTTCCCCTCGATGTCCCGTTTTCAACTCTGAGCAGTAAGGCCACCCTATCTAGTTGTTGTTTTCAGGAGCTTGTTGCAACAGACCTTTAATTTGGTTTGCTCTACTACACATGATAGAATGCAGACACTGTTATGACGAAGTTTGATTAACATTGTGCAGCTTTTTAATTGCTATTTACATTTATGTAAATGAGAGCCTGGCAGCCAAAGTGCATCCGTGATGCATCTAGCGATTTATGCGGTACTTCTTTTTTTTTTTTTTTACGAAGGTGTAACATATGAGGACAGAGCCAATAATTTTGTCGTCTCTCGAGGACCCTTTGGTAGAGCTGTCCTTTGGAAGGAATGCAGTCTTCTATTGCACACAGAGATTCTTTGGGGCAGTGAGTGGAGCGTATGCTTTGTCGCAGGCGTGGCAAGCCACTCTACCTGAGTGTGGAACGGTACCAGCTTCTGCAGGAGCAATGGACGACGCACGCATTCGACCACACCTCCAAGCGCTGGGTGTGGCACAAGGACAACCTGTGATGCTTCCTCCCTCTGCTTCCCCCTCTCACCCCTTGACGCCCCACAGCTCCCCTAGGTTTGTTGTTTCGCAGAATGCTACTGCCTATATACATATGTACAGGAGGCGCACGTTACATAGGATCTTTCCCAGAGAGGACAGCTCTAGGCTGACACAAGAAGCAAGGAAGAAATGGCTGCTTGTTTGCATTAAAGAAGGGAAAAATTCTGGACTCTTGCCTGTGTGTTTTTATTGTTTATTTAGTGTTGATTTATTTAGCTATATACTTTCACAATCGGAGGTGTTATTGACAGGAGTTTGTTACATAGTGTGCAATAAACATGAAGCCACAGCAGCCGGAGAAGCGTATTTTGTTTCACGTTAAGTCCAGCCCCAGTCGACGCCACGATCCAATGGGGTAAATTAAGCAGCACCTAAAGTACATTGACGCAACAGTCGTCTTTGTGCATTTGATATCGCCAGCTAAACCAAACATGCACACAAAAGAAAGCGCAGGATCATGCCACATTCACTTGCGTGGTTAGCTTAAGGGCTGTTCAAAGAGGACACTTCAAGAATGCGCAAAGCGACACATCTCCACCGTATGAAGCGTAACAATCCGCTTCCGTCCATTTTCTTTGCCGGGGGGAAAGCTTCACTTTGTCAACGTCCCTTTTTATCCTCCACAGAGGCCTAGAGCATGCTCATCACGTGCGTTCAGACAGCCACTGGCACGCTCTGTTGGCTGTCAGTCAATCGCTCGAGGCCTCTGCTGTTGTTCGAGTTCCGAAAACGGGAAGGGGATGGATACCATTGGCGGGTGGTGCGTGACGTCGAGTCTGTCGAGCACTGAGGTCACAGAAAAGCAGAGGAGGCGATGTAGGGTTACCAACTCTTCAATAAAGGAAGTGGGGACGGAGGAGAAGGGAGATACAAAGGGGGTTTATACAAATGATGATGATACGAGGCGCCCGCTGCAATTTTCGGCTTGCCGTTGCTCTTGCATGTTAAAGCGGCTGAAGCCTTGCAGCCGACACTAGACACCGCAGCACTGCTTCGTGCAATTCGTGTGAACTTCGTGTTTCGCAGCGTGGTGCACATCGTTGGGCATACGTTGGATCACACAAGATTTCTAGCCGGACTATCTGGACCAAATGCGGGACATATAGCTGTCCCGACTGGGACAATGCGGGACTCGGGACACCTTATGAAAAGTCGGGACAGTCCTGCAAAATCCGGGACGGTTGGTAACCCTAAGGCGAGGAGGAAAGCCGTGATGTTTCACTGGTGGGTGTCCAAACAAAAGACGGATTGCTGGACTTCAACTTTCACTTCATATGGCGAACAAGTGTCGCTTCATGCGTTCTGAAGTATCCTGTTAAGATACCCCTTTAGCCAGTGATATACACCGTTTCACGATAAATTGCGAACTGTGTAGGCTACGTCCCCTGCGACCAAATGAGAGCATCTAGGCATGTGACACCATGTCACAGGAATGTTTGCGCCCCTGCGCCAAATGCAAGGCCCGGAGGATCCGGCTGTTGTTTGCTGCAAAACCAACCAACTTCGGATGAACATCCACCGCCGCAACATTGCCGTCCGCTAGGGTAGCGAGCTTCTCGGGATCAGTTCATGAAACAGCTATACGCTGAATTTACCTGCAAATCTGTGGTGGGTGCTAATCCAGGACAATGTTTTAAGCAGAAGCGGTCAATTGCAGGTCTGTGATCGTTCAAACATTGTTCAAAAGCCACATTGTTCTGGGAAAATTCAAACTAAGCATTGTTGAAAAGTTAGGTGACTTCGTCTTTCTTACGCGTCGTGTAGCATAGTGACAATAGAGATGCAATCGCACGAGTTTAATTGTCGTTAAAACAAAATAAAGCCTAGAACCACTTCTCTGCGTGGACGGTGCTGTTGCTGTGGCATTAACGAGGCCTTTGTGGCCTCGACCATGGACTGCTGTCCCGTGTTCTGCTACGACGCTCTTGTTGGGTCACGGGGGCCGCAGCCTCGACAGTTCGCCAAGTTATCGTGAAGCAGTATGGCAAGCGCACAGTGCCATGGCGATGCACTTCTGGCGCTGCTTGATTGGCTCAATCAGATCATTGCATTGGCTGCGGCCGGACGTAATGTGAAAAAGGGCTCCTTATGGCACAAAACATTATTATTGTTAACAATTTGAGCTACAGGTGCTCATCCTACATCTAAGAAAGATGGAAATTACTGAATGTCTCGAGAAGCCCCTGGGGAACAGCAATTTGTGTACAACTTGCCCCCCCCCCCCCCCCTTCCCCAAAAAAAAAATTTTTTTTTTTTTTTGCAAAAATAATGAATACATTGCCGAACGCTCATTCTCCACCCAGATGTAGCAGCACTAGCTGTACAAGCCAAATGCCGAAGTTTCAGCACTAACCGTCTTTCAAAAGTTGGTGATTTTCTGAAATATTTAATTGGAAAAATGGGGCCCATTCTCGGCTAGTGTTTGGTAACTCTGAAGCTCTGTTCGCTGCCATTCTTCGGTTCAAAATTTCAAAAAACCACATGTAACTTTTGAATAAAACAACGATTAGAGCTAAAACTTTGACATCTAGTTCGGACCGGTAGTGCAACATTTAAGCGGAGAATGAGCCTTCGGCGATGCGTAGTTTATTTTTGCGGTTAAAAAACACGTGCAAGTTGTTGTTGTTACGGATAATAACCATAAATGAGAATCGCGCGTTTGTAGTTTGAACAACTGGCTATATTTTTCGTTCCAAACGGTGCACTCGAGCAAGCGCTCAAAGAAAAGCGAACGGAGAGTGTGATGGGCGTCATCAGATATCCGGCGCAAACAAAAACAGAAAAAGAAAAAGCTCGAGTTACACCCAAGCACTTCTTATGAGTTGTGAATGTGGAAGCGTGCAAGCCTCTCGTCCGCTCCCTTTTTTGTCTGCTGCATACTTTTCGTCGCCAGTCAGCGCGCGTGCTCGCCTGGGCACGCTGACCTTGGATGCTCCGTGTTAACGGCGCGCGGATGGACACGCAGCGCCATGGGGTGAGCAGTCGTGGAAACTGACGAGCGCAGCGGCCAATGGGAGCCCCGTCAACGCGTGCCAGCCAATGGAACTGAAGGCGAAATCCATCAGCTTTACTTCGCTCCTATTGGGATCGCAAAAACTAGGTGCCGTTTTCGCACTTCAAACTGATGACATCAGCTCGCTCCATAGGACATTTAATGCTTTCGCATTGAAACATTCCCCGCATTCGTGACGTAGCAGGTCTCGCGTGGTTATGAGCTTTGCTGTTGGTGGTGTTGTCAGCGTTGTGGTGGTGTCAATAGTGTCAAAGCGTTGCAACTGAGCCATTCAAAGCACCCGTGGGGTGACTAGCGTGTGACTGGCCCAGGGAGCACGTAGGTTCCACAGCACTGTCAGCTTGGGGGTGAATGGGGTTGGAAAAACAACTTTTGTCCAAATTTTGAGCAACGGGCTAACCTTCTAGGGGGAGAATGGCTGTGTCCGGGTGCACAAACAAGGGTCCGAGCAAGAGGGAAGTCCCTCCTTTCCGTCTTCTTGAACTGTTTGGTACACTGCACAATTTGTGAGTTGAGGAGGAAAGCTATAAAAGAAAATGTTGAATTCCAAAGAGCGGCGCTGCTCCTATGCAACTTGCTACATCATGATTACGTAGCAAGTTCCCCAACGTTGCTAGATTACCTCCCAAATAGGCTCCACATGCATCCTCCAGGTGCACATTGAAAGATTTGTTTAATTAGCTTTAAAATTAGTTTTCTTGTGACTTTCAACGAAAGACTGGTATTCTTGAGGTTATGCTGCAACATGCAACACATTAAAGCTACAAAATAAGCACTGGAATTACGTTTCCGTACCCCTTTAAGGTCAAGTATTGCACACCAAGTACAGGGTGTCACAAAAGAAAATTTACACGGTCTTTTTCACCGCAAAAACAAACTAGGCATCGCCGAACGCTCATTCTCCGCCCAAAGGTAGAGCTAAAGGTCACAACCAGATGCCAAAGTTTCAGCCCGATCCGATTACTTAATCAAAAGTTATAAGTGATTTTCTGAAAAGTTCAATGGGAAAATGGAGCCCATTTTTGCCCGTTTTCGGTTTCTGGTGCCATAGAGCCCCGTGTGTTTGAAAACTCCGTCGGCCGCCATTTTCCCATTGAAATTTTCAGAAAATCACTTATAACTTTTGATTAAGTTATCGGATCGGGCTGAAACTTTGGCACCTGGTTGTGACCTCTAGCTCTACCTTTGGGCGGAAAATGAGCGTTCGGCGATGCCTAGTTTTTTTTTGCGGTAAAAAAGACCGTGTAAATTTTCATTTGTGACACCCTGTATGTTAAGTATTTACTTGCATTAAAACTTTTTTTGTATCCGGATGGCCTCCCTCAAAGGAGCGTCGCAAGCGCAAGCGCGGTACTCAGAAAGATGGACCAAAGCAAGAAAGGCCAGAAATGTTTTCCATTCATTTTTATGTATTTCGGCGCATAGGTGTCGGTCCAGATGGCGCTAGTTACGACCTACTTTAAAAAAATGTTTGTTTTTGTAGACGTTTCTCCATTCATTTATGGTCCGTATCATCATCATCATCATCAGAGTCCCGCCGGTCCTGCCATACGTACAACCTTTTTAGCAAAAATGGTTGCCACCACGAAGCGAAAACGTCTCGGCGTAAGTAAAAACCGCAAGAAGACATGGGTGAAACACTCCGACATCAAAGACATCGAAGGTTTCCTCGAGGACCAACGCTTGGACGAGCGTCTGGGCGGCGCGGTCTCCACAAAGCCCGACGAGGAGCTGTTCTACGTGGACAAGTCTCCGGCTGCGCCCAAACCAAAACGTGCTGTCCAGTCAAAGCGAGAGAGGCGCAATCGTAAGCTCACGTGTTACCTGAACCTCGAGCCGAGCTCCAAAGTTGCTCCGCCGACCAAGCCGCGAAGAGTCCGCGACCCCGAAGAACGAAAACCGGCGGCTGTGCGGCGCGTCCAACAGCAGCGTCTGGCCAAGCGCCACGAACAGGCTGTCACACAGCGCCTCCGGAGTGTCGCGCGGAAGGCCAAGCAAGCCAATGGTCACTCTGATTTCACGGGGCTCAGAGACATCTGGGCCGATGAAGAGAAGAAGGCGGACTCTGGCCTCGATCCCGAGCTCGAGACCTACATCGCCGAGTACACGAAGGAGCGGCGGCCGAACATCCCGGCGCACCGCTACCAAAAGCCCTCCCTGCTTCCAGCGGTCCAGCCTCCCCACCCTGGAGCGTCGTACAACCCGGCCCCCGATGCCCATCAGGAACTGCTTCACGAAGCTTTCTTGATCGAACAGAAGCGGTTGAAAGAGGAGCAGCACATCGATCGGGTTCTGACGAAGATGCTTCCGACGCGGGAGACTATGCCCACCGAAGAAGACATGATCGCCGAGATGTCGCAGGGGCTCTACGACGACCCATCCTCCGACGAAGCGGAGGGCGACGAAGGTGCAGGTGACGATGGAGCTCGGAGCGGTCAGGCGAACCCGCCGGTGCGCGCGGAAGACCGCAAAACGAAGCAGAAGCGTCGACGCGAGCTGGAACAAAAGCGCATTCAGAGCGCGGCCAAGGTGCGTAAAACTGAGCGCGTTCTCGCCAACCAGGTCTACCGGATCCCGACTATTAAGGCGGAGCTCAGGCGTGAGGCCGAGATTTCGGAGGAACGCCAGAAGCGTCGGCAGGAGCGCGAGGATGACAAGCTGTACCAGGCGAACCGACTGAGCAAGTTCAAGTTCGAAGAACCGGACATGGAGCTCAAGCTGCCCGAGGAACTGACCGAATCGCTGCGGCAGCTGAAGCCCGAGTGCAACGTGCTCGAGGACCGGTACAAGAGTCTGCAGAAGCGCAACGTCATTGAGACACGTAAGCGGCAGAAGAAAGTGCGCAAGTACAAGCCGAAGAAGGCGCTTAAGCGGGAACACCGACTCTTCAAGGAGGCCGAAGAGAAGAAGTGGAGAGAGGGGATCCAATAAAGGCTTTTGGGACTGCTGGCACACGAGCGAATGCCCATTCAACCACTTCCCCTTTTGCTGAAGTCAACTTTGGTGATGGTATGTCCGCATCACAAAGCTCGAGATGCAAATTTTTGCCCAGCAAAGCACTTTATGAGGTAGGGTAATAGTTGAGTAAATAAAGGCAAGCACATAGAACGCAGACAAAGGTGAACGAACCACAGTGGTGACTTGCAACAGATCTTTATGTAAAAATGAACCTTCTCCACCATTCGTTCCTTTGTGATCTACCAGCTAGGCCAGTTGTAACACTGCGGAGAGCAAGTCGTCTGCCTTTCGTGCAGGGGTTGCGGTGACGTCAGAACGGCGCCGAGTTCTGATTAGCTTTGGTTGGAAGGATAGTGGGTAGACCTCGAGGCATCTAGCATTCAGGTCTACCCACTATTTTTTTTTCTTCAATCGGCCAATAAGAGCTTGGCGTTCTTACATCATCGCAACCTCTGTGCAAGAAGCAGACGAACTTGCGCTCCGCATACTCTGGCAACTCTGCTCACCAGAGCATTAGGAACTATGTGCTTGTTGAACCAGTCAGTTTTGCACCACCTGATCACGCTGTATGCATACTCGCAAGCATGAGTTGGATTGGGTGATAAAAGGCAGGCAATTGATTGGTTCGGTGAACATGTAGCTCCCATTGCCCAGTGAGCTTGGTGAGGGAGCACTAGTCCTGCTGTATTTCCTAGCCGCAAATCTCGTAAAACTAAAGTCTAAATGTCAAAATTTCAGAAATGTGTATACACCACCACAATAGTTGAGCCTGCTCCCTTGGATACTCCCAATCTGCAAAATTGTCGGACCTGAATAACTTCTTTTATTGTGCCATATATGTATGGACTACCCTCAGAATAGGGCAATATACCATCTCGGTGAAGACCTTGGCCAGATCAGTTGCACTCGTGCATCTTGCGAGGCTATAGACAAGCGTTTCACAGGTCGACTTGCAAGAGACACCAGCATAATTTCTCTTTTGGTGAAGTTAAAGCCAGTAGAAAGATGCAAAATGACAAGTTCACACTGGCATTCTGGGAGTGTATGAGCTAGGGGTGTAACCAGAAAGTGTGTTGAGGGGCCAAAACACCCCCCCTCCCCCAATGTTTTTGTTATCCCTATTCCTTGGCACCTAACCAAGACATGAAATTGAATATTCGGTTTCAGTATACTTTTGATGTGGAGGAGTAACACGGGATATACATATATTGTTAACGAAGACGCTCCTTTCCCCACACCCTATGCAGCACAAACCGTTTCTCCTTGGTCAAGGGTAATTTTTTCTAAGCCTCAGACGGAGTGTGCACTTCTTAAAAATCTGTTGGTGTGGCCCTCACGTCGGATTAATGTTATTTGAAATTATTTTGACCGTCGCAAGGAAACTGCATAGTAAAGTTGTGCTCCAGTTGTGTGACAACGTACCAGTGGATATTATACCTGGAAATTTCTAGCTAGGGGGGGGGGGGGGGGGGGGGGGGGCCACCGGTATAAGCAAAGATACCAATCATAGCAATCTTCTTTTTTTATTTCAGAAACATATGTACAAGTTGCTTCACAGGTTGCTTCACGTGTGTGCTTAAAGGCATGCATGCACAATACAGGAACATGTTAAGGAACTAGTTTTAAAGGTCAAAACCATGACGATGAGAAAAAAGAAAAAGGCAAGCACTGTCCCAAGAAATGTGCAAGTGCCTACAAATTTGCTGAAACAGTACCATGCCCGGGGCTGCCTCCAGACCATGAATTATTGCATCCCTGGAGATAATTCGGCTTGCGAACGCTAACTGCGAGGTGCGTGTCTACATCCCAAGATGTGCATTCATGAGCATTCAAAGTGCAGTTGAGAGCTTATTTGCTTTCAGAGGTGAGCAACCCGTACCACAAGCTTTGGTGGCGTGACTGGCTTTGACGCAACTACGGCGTCTAGCCGAAGCCATGGCTTTCACGCCCATTTAGGAGCCTGAATGAGCCCCGATACCTCTTGCTACGTCATTTCCTCGTCTTCGGAACTTCACTTTGCTGTGCGGGAAAACTGTCTAAGCATCCCTTAGCTGGTTGAAACAAACATACAGCTGAGAGCAGTCTTTGGTCAACTATGCAAGAAAAAAATGAAATGCAATCTAATTCCATCCATTGGTCCTCAGAGCGTATGTCCAAAGGAAAATAGTTGGCCCACCTAGACATCTAAACACGGATACAGAACTTAGAACGTCTCGTGTCGCAAAGGGTTAGCGCAAAGCTCCGAGGGGGAAAAAGAAGTGTGATCGCCGTAACAAAATAACTGCAGTCATTACACAGAACATCAAAAAGTAGTCGTTTTTTTGTCATTCCTTTATACACAAAGATGGCTGCACTAACATCACCTAACAAACTCCAACAAACATTTAGTAATAGCACGAAACAGCAGAGCAACAAGAAGTTTTCTTTATACAACGGATGGCAGTGTAAAACTAAGTCATCCATGGACAGTCATGAGGGAATATCCATTTGGACTTTCAGTTCCTGCACTGATGTCAAGTAAAATGAGACTAAGGAAAAACAAGGTTTTCTTTCTCCCTAGGTGTAAGCAAACCCAGCATGTCACCAACCATGCACCAGGTATCTTTCTCTTCATTCGATTATCTCCAGCAGTATCACCCAGCACCGAAGGCATCCAAACATGCTTGTAGTACAACACTTTCTTCCAGTGGTTGTGATCTTGGAGGTATCCACTTCTGCTGTGCTAACACATCACAACCATACTACCACATCATCAATACATTCAACACGAGTGGAGAAAACATACACTCCAATCACCTCACCACAAAAACTGAAAATATTGTTGATCAGAGTTTCTTTTACTTCACAGGGAAAAAATATTCACGTTTGGAAATTCCTATTTAGGTCTGCAACTATACAACAAAAAGGAGCTCTCCATAGAAAAGCAGGCAGTTTAATGGGAACAAAGTTATCAAATAATTAACGAGAGTGCTTCTCAGGTATGTCAAACTAGTAAATAAAAGTGCAAGCACGGGTGTATAAAGGAGAGGTCAATTAATTTGTTGCCTCTACGATACAGCGCAGGACCACAGCAGAAACCAAACTTCAGCCGTCCGGCTTTTTTTACCTTAATCTTTAATCGCAGCAAATGACAAACGACTGGAATTTCTGCCGAAAAAAGCAGCCTAGAGTCAAAACAAAAGAAAAGGCTCTGCAACAGAGCTCCAGTATGAAACATTGGAATATCACTGTATGCTTCTTCACTGAAGAAATCAACTTCTTATTTTACACGGGTCCGTAAACCCCAAAGCACACAAAAAGTGCTCATAAAGAGTGTGCACAGAGCGACCCCCAAAATGATTGTGCACTTAGAATCCCTTCGAACTATCGGAACAATTTCAGCACAAACAGCGATGACATGGTCGGGAGTAGCGAAACTATGTGCCAAGGGGAGACACTCTGGGATTAAAACAAAGACCAAGAAAGAGAGCAAAGTCCCCTGCTGGAGGCTGAACACACTGGCTTGTTGAGGCTTGCAACAACAGAGGGAAGTAACATCAGACTGAAAAGGGAAAACACCCACGGGAACAAGTAGGCGGAGTCGAGGGGGAGGGAAGAACGGGCAAGGTGCAGACGGGCTTTTAAGCCCTACGACGCCCACAAAGGCTTCGATGAGTAACGCAGGCTCGAGGAAACTGCTCACCACCAGAAAAAGTGGCAGCCAAAGAAGCAGGGTGCTGTACAAGCCAGGTGCCCTTCTCTCGAGTAAACGGCGCTTGGCTTGCAGAGTAATTTGTTTATGGACCTATGTGCACAGTGAAAACATTCGTACAGATGGAAGGAAACATATTGAACAAGATTGTGTCCTTCAGTTTGTCAAATTCGGCTATATCTTATCATATTTCAGTTCAGCAAGCAATTGAGATTACTTCAAATTGTGTCTTCCTTGAGTGGAAAAAGTGCAGCAGAACCTCGGGAGACACTGCAGCAGCGAGTGGAAGTTTATCGCCATCCTTGGCGAGTTTTTTCACTTGCAATGTTGCATGACACTCGAGACGTTGCCTAGAGAGTTTCAGCCTGTGCCCTGGGTACTACTGGCAACCGTAGTGTGGATGGGCTGGCCATTGCAGGTACTGCAGCCACAAGGGTAAGCCGAGATTGAGCCCAATGAGCACACGTCACCATCATTTGTGCAGTCTCCAATGTTCAGAAAAGGCTAGCACGACGACCCAAGCCGGAGCTGTAGAATGGATGCAGAAGATATGTCTTCTTGCAAATGTTCTGCCAGCTTTGGACTACTACTTTGTCCTTGAACCTTACAGACTACATGTAAGAGTTCTTCACGAATCACAACAAAAGCGGGCGGCCTCCGTGGACGTGTTTTTCACCCATTTTTCATCTCGAGCTTCGCAAGAGATGGAAGAGGATATGGACAAACTGCAGCAGCAGACACAAGATGTCGACGACGAAACTTCATCTCTTCCCGAAGAGCTGAAACAAGGTGCCAGATGAACTGCTGCAGCAGGAAATTGAGGTCGCCTGCCCTCTTCTTTGACACTGCGACGAACCCTGGACAGGATGTGAAAGCCCTCGCGTGACATCTACCCTGTTCTCAACACCCAGGGGGCCACGGACGAACTGCCACGGCAAGGCAGGGAGGTCGACGACCTCACTTGACCTCTTCCCTGTCTTGGACATCACATAGCAACCGCAACAGGTTGTCCAAACCCAACAAGTAGCCAGCATCGGGTCCCTGGTGCACCATGGTGTCTCCCTCGTAGCCTTCATGAGTCGTGTGGGCAAAGTCAATCATGCGTACGTCCACACGTGGCCGCCACTCTCGCCGCGGTCGCACGCTCACGGAAGACGAATCCAGAGAGGAGTCTAACGACGACTCGTCGGAGCAGTCCAGGGAGAGCCCGGCCTCCAATTCCACCTCCGCCCCACTTGTCGATGCGTGTCCGGAGCAGTCGTCCTCTTCGTCGCAGCCCTCGTAGATGATCAGCAGGGAGGAGGAGTAGAAGCGGAAGGAGTTTTGGCGCTCCACAGCCTTGCGCAGGGCTTGAAGCCGTTGGATCACCAGTCCGACCAGGTCGGAGCGGAGCCGGAAGCCGTCGTGGAAGAACTGTCGCAGGCAGCGGCGGAAGCCCCGGTCGTCCAGACGCCGCCCGTAGTACTTGTCCTTGCAAGCAAAGGCACGAACGTCCGTTTGGTACACCTGCGAGGGCAAGGAGAAATCCCAGTCTTGATGAGGGCAAAGCACGGCTGACGACAAAGTTTTAACTTATGCTAACAACCCAAATTATCCATGTATTTTTGCTCACTTATAGGGGTAGGAATCTTTTCAATAATGGTGAATCGACCACTCGGCTCTAGGCAACATTCAACAATTCCTAGATAATTTATCATCTAAATTTATCAAGCAACTAAACGAGTAAACTCCGACAACAAATCTAGAGTAAAGCATAAGAAAATGCAGGTGATTGATGTCTTCTTTATTCATAAGTTATTGTGTCCTGTTTACAATTTGCTATTCTCCATCATGACCAAACTTCAGATACCTTAGAAATCTAGTGTGTCTAGTGGTACCCATCCATTACCATCATTTATCTTGTCAGATGGTCCGCACCAATGTGGGACTGCAGTTTCACACAAAAAAAAGAGCAATGCTCCCAATTGAAGTTCCAAATGCCACAAGACTTTTGCCACAGCACCAGTCGTATGCAGTAATTCCAGTAATTATCTGAGCAGAATTGCCATATCTTTGTAGCAACATAGTAGATAGGCAGCTTATGAAAGGGAACCTTCTTGAAGTCTTAGAGTGGGAGGTCTTTGAGGCTTGGTAGCTTCTGCCGTCCTCAAGAAGCTAAGCCTCTTAGCAAGACGTCTTCCCGACAGTCTGAGGCTTCCAGGAGGTCTCTCTGCAAGTTCTCCCTCAACATGCCCGACTACTTTCTCGTTTTATTTAGAGATTGTAGCTTTTCTGCAGTATGCTCTCATCACACATTCACAGTATTGTCATGCGCGTCGGCGAGCGACCGCGTGCGTGGCCGAGTGGTTAACACGCTTGACTGTCGCGCGGAAAGTCTAGGTTCGATTCCAGTCAGTGGAATGTTCTTCTCAACTCAGCCTTGAGTTGCTCCCAGGAGGTGATCGATGCTTCGTGGTTCTCAAACCAGGTGCATGCCGTGCCCTCCAAGTATGCTCTCACCACACATTCACGATATATTGGTGCAAATGTCTTCCAAGAAAGCTGTTCAAACAAATCGTTGTCATGTCCACGCGATCTGCGTCACGAGTATAATTAATTAGCAATAGACCTGCCAAATCTCCCAAGAATCAAGGAGAATGCTGGGAATGTACAAGCTCATATTTACCTTATCCGTGTAAAACGTTCCAAGTAAATAACCAAACTAAAGCATCGACAAACGCGACTGTAAAATATATATGTCATTTGGTTTAGGTTTTGCTCTAGAACAGTTACTGCTGCCAATGCTAGTGTGCGCAGCATGCATAACTACCTGCAGCATAAGCTCCTTGGGGACCGACTAATTTAGCAAAAGGTTTATTTCCTAATGCACGATGAGTGTCACAGACAGTTGATGACTGGTGTCACAAGATGGCTAGCTCACGACAGCCAGCAGTGGCAGTCCCTCTTAAGCCCTCCCTCGAGCCAGCCTGCTGCAGTCTGTCTCACCTGCATGCCACAGATGCGAACTCCAAGCGACGCCGAGGTGCTGGCAGCACACTTGGCCATCTGTCGATGCCGCTTCTCGTCCGAGGCATCGTCCCCGTGTTGCCGGGTGCCCATCTTTAGGTCCAGGATGCACGGCCGATGGAAGTGCGACACCACATTCTCCAGGAGAAGGAAGTCTGGTGTCGACGGTCAAGGAACACACCCGTACTCCTCTATCACACCACTTATACATCAGACAGTTTGCAGACGTGTCTGAAGCATGTATGGGGCAAACATGCTTCGGAGGTGCTAGAGGTGTGTCCACAGCATACCTCGGCAAACTCACTCATGAACTCGCTCAGTCACCGCGTAATTGTGAGTGGCTGTGAGCGACTTCGTGAAGTTTGAAGAGATTGTGATGCGACGGTGAGTGATTTTGTGGACTGATCAGTTCATGATGTGATGGTGAGCAACTTCGTAAGCGTGATGAGATGAGATGGTGAGTGACTTCGTGAGTGTTGAAGAGTTCATGATGAGATGGCGAGAAACCTCATGAGCGTGATGAGTTTATAATGATGTGGTGAGTGGCATCGTGAACTTGATGGCTTCGTGATGTGGTGGGGACTGAGCCTGTGAACTCTGAAGCGTTTGGAATTGTAAGTTCATGACTTCAGACGTTAAGATGAGTTTGGCTGTTGGTGTTACTCGTGAAAGTTTTGCAGCTTGACTTTGAGAGCTGAGCAGCGTCACGAGAGAGGGTGGGGGGCGGTGATATTGATGGCAGGGGTGGTGCGGGTGGGGAGGCGTCTTTTTCTTTTGTGAAAGTGTGACTGCTGCATTTCCATTCTTAGGAGCAGATAGAGCAGCTTGAGTGGGTGCTTAGGCGTTGCAGCCCCTCAACCAAGTAGCCGTAGCCATGATGGGGGCGACTTTGAGGGGCCGTGATACGAGTGACTGGCCATGAATGGGACCCCCTCGTGACTGTGAGTAACCATGATGGGTGTGAGTTTGAGGATATGTGATGTGATTGGCTATGAGTGCTTGGAACGGTTGAACTCTGTGATGTGAAGGGCTGTGATTTTTGAATGGCAGGGTGCTTTGTGATATGATTGCGAATGACTTTGATGGGCTTCAGATTTTGGTGATGCGATGGTGAGTGAGAGAGTCCTGAAATGCCGACCTATGGTCCACAGATATACCTAGTTCTGTTATTTTGTCAGCAATGAACACCGTGACTTTTGCTTGATGTACGAGCAGTGTGGCTGGAGCTTCATTGCGACTCCATACAAAACACAAAGGTAAGCTTGTCCAGCTACTGGATGCTTACAGTTATGCAGTTTTCATCCAGATCTCTTTACATTTACCTGCGAGTTTTAAATCGAGAGATTGTGTCTCATTTTCTGGCTAAATAATGCCCCGACACTTCAGCAGTGCTGCACACATCTGCCAGATTCAATGTTGTTAGCTGCAGCTTAACAGTGATGTAAACTCTCAAGAATAAGATTTGTTTGATCTTGCAGCAAGCATGCTTACACCCACAAGGAGGTGGAAGCCTGCCCGTGCCCGGGACGTAAAGAAAGGATACATTGGCTACTGCTCCAGTGGGGCTCTCGCAAAAGCAGTCTCTCCTCGTTGCAACTGCAGATCTGCACCCTGAAAAAGTAGAAAACAGATGGGCATCACTGCAAAGTTTCGACAGGCCAGCATACACAACTGCTACAGTAATTTCATGTTACATTTAACTGGCAGATCTCTGCCAAAAATATCCCAGGTAGGAGGACAAATGGTTTCTTCATTTACACTGTCGTGAAAATGTTTGTGACAACATTGGTTGTTAAAGAATCAACACTATTTATTAGAAAAAGGCCTATGCAGTCTATTCGCACAGCGAGTAAGTCACAGGTAATCATTACGATCTATGAAAGAATAACGATGAGGCAACCATCAATTTCAGGAACAAATGTAATCTGTGCCTATTCAGAGCACATAAAACTTGCTCATCCAGTGTTATCATTGCAGAAGGTCTCCTGTTTGTGCCACAGTAGAAATAGCACTGATGTGTTTATCGAAAACACGAGTGCCCAATCACAACGGGTCACTTCAAAAAGTCACTGCTTCCTGAAGTCAAGGACAAAAGTGCATTCTCTAATTTCTATGCTGCTTAAGAAAGGAACCATCTAGTGCCTAGGCTGGAGCTTATACAAATAAATACATAGGTACATAGATATTTCTGCTGACTCATTAACTGGGTGTGACAGTTTGAACAGTTTCCTATGCCACCTCACTTGTGCTTATGGATACCCTTGTGCCTACGGATACCCTTTCCTGTAGTGGAAAGTAAAGTGAGACGACAGCACACAATGCAGGGATACATGAAAAAAAAAAAGAGTTAGAAAAATAGGAATTGCATTTTTCTTTTAGTTTTTAGGCTAAATGGCGAAAGGTACCACCCGTTATAGAGGATTTAGCCGGTAATATTCATCCACCCATACTGTCACTCACTTGAGCTGCTGCTGAATGGCATTGTGGCTGCACCGCCAAGAGGCCATGTCTTCCGCTGAGCAGTGTGACGAACGCCGCCCCTGCCGGTGGCTGGAGTGGCACCAGGGAGACGAGTCTTCAGCGCAGTGCACCTGGATCACACCTGGAGCGAAGAACAGACACCAAGCTTAATCGAAATCCAAAGCCTTTCAGCAGAATTATTGCAGCTACAATGTTGGCAAGTCTGAACCACGCACCATACGAAAGAGGTGCTTGAATTCGAAATACAGAAAGAAATCGGCCACCGCGCTTCTGATAGCCTTGCCAGGTATCGAGGTTCAGACATAAAGCAAGGACGGTTAGTGGCCAAGTGTGTAAGCACACCACAACTTGCAGAGTGAAAGATTGCGCTGCAGAACCCAGGAATTAATTTCCACCCCTGCCTGTCTCACTATGTATGGCATCATACCAGCGTGCTGCTATGTTATCACTACGGCATGAAGCACATTCAGGAGCCTAGGGCTAGCAGTCATACTGCACTGGCTAAATTTCACATCCAGAGAGAAGGTGTTAGACACCCCTTGAAGCTGACTAACGTCCTGCTGTCTAAACATGAGTAGAACAAATTTTACTTTCGACTTTGATGCCAGACAGCTTATTTATCAGAAACCTGATGAACAAGTTGCACCAAACAAACAAATAAAGAGAAGCTACTACAGAGTACCAGAAAAAAATCTGTTAATCCAGCTCTTATTGCTGATCTTTTCATAACAGGACCAGCAACAATAAGAAAAAATTTATGTATTCTTTTATATACGCTCAGTAATATCATGCGCCGGAAGTTTGACGGCCTGCTCATTAAAAGTAATCCACTAGGGCAAAAAAATATTGCAAGCAAGCTGGTCGACCAAAATCACCCCGCAGTATTCCAGCAAACCTTGCATATCTCAACTAAGACCATTGAGATGTATGATCATAATTTCACATCAAGAACCCATGAAACTGATCCCCACTACCAGTACATAGAGGGGCTGCGATACCCTTCAACCAGAGCTAACGTCCAACCCGATTTATCGGGAAAGACAAAGAAGAAAAGGCTTCCACTGGTTCCTATTTGTTTGCCTTTTAACTGCAAGACAGAAAGGTTCCTCCGTTTCGCTGCTGCGCACACGCCCGCAAATCTCTATGCGTCACAGGGATGCCTCATCTTTGGGGCCTCCTGCCCTTTACCTAAGGGCTCCCCAAAGAGCGAGGTGGTGGCAAAAGCAACAAGAACGCTAAGAGAATGGAACCTGGCAGGCAACGAGAAAAATAACGGTCGCTCCACGCAACACCTTGGAGGTCAGCCAAGAAGTGTCGGAAGCGAAGTGAAACGCAGGCAACGAACCCCGTTCCTGACCCTACTCTTTACGCCACCACATAACAGCTATGCTGCCCCTCTTTTTCTCAATCTCGCATATGTAACATGGTCTCTGATTGCAAAGCCTCTTAGCAAAATGTGGGCTGCCAGAGCTTCGAAGAATTCTTTTTCAAGTTCTGACTACCTTTGTTTTGTTTGGAATGCCAATACCATACCATAAGGCGACTTATTTCAATATACCTTTTTTTGTTTGGTGTGCGGGCTTAACCCCACAAGCAACAACCCCAGTCTTCCGAAATTAATTGTGCATCCACAAATGCTTTCTCTAATTTTACGAGCGATAACACGACTGGAATGGGTGTCTTGTCGTGAAATAGCCGACGTGGATGCGTTCCACTTTGGATTGAACTAGCTGGTTGCCAGTTTCATAGGTGACACCACGAATTTAGATGGGCAGACGCACAGTTCCCTCCTAGTTTGAGGAACAGGGTTTGATTCCTGTTAGAGGTAACCATGTTTATCCTTAGTTAATTATACTCCTGAATGTTCCATCACAATCTTGATACTTGGGATGCTCGCTTGCACAGGATGTTCTCGACTGCCAGGGATATATAAAAGAAAGCCTACATGTGGCTGGAGCCAACACAACCTAGATAAGAAGGCCATAGTGCTTTCAGAGTCGTCCTAAGGAGGCAGGGCACGGATTGGACTTGTCATCTATCAGTGAGTACACAAGTCTTGGCCGAACTTGATGCAGCACTCCAATCCACATTAGCCTCCTTAGGGCTTAAAATTCAGCACTATGCACTTCTTATCTAAGAGGTGTTTCTTTACCTTGATAGTAGCCCCCTCACCCCCATCGTAGCATGTACGGTACAATTTTAATTTAATGCGTAAGCGCAAGTTGGTTTAATTAAACATACATTTTCTCGGGACCCTGGTGGCACCCACCTTTGTAAGAAGGCACAAACTGGCGCATCTCCCTGGGCACGTGGAGGTAGAAGTGCAGCTCCCTGGGGATGAGGGGCTTGCACAGAGTGCCCTGGTCCAGCAGCAGCATCTGGCTGTGGCCCCCGACCTGGTGGGCAAAGGGGGAGAGCACCGCAGTGCGGTCCTCGCCCTTGGTGCCACCCTTGGCGCCGCTCTTGCCACCGCCTCCTTTGTGGGCCATGCGTCCGGCCCCTGCCACCATGTCCCCCCCCTGGGCACCTCCTCCGCCCCCACAGCGTCGGTCGCTCCGCACGGTCCACCGTCACTTTAGTGCGCCCTACTCCGCGCTGCTGCGCACCTGCGAAGTGGTGAGGGAGGGGAGAGGTCCAGGAAGTCAGTCAGCTGGCAAGGATACGGAGAGAAGCCTGACCACAGCCCCACTTAGCGACCCCTGCATCAGACAAGCGCAGCTTTGTGTCCTTCGGCATGCACCCATCACTCATAAATGCAAATACTGAAGCCCCGTCCGCCAGCCAATTCGAACCGGATACAAGAATGTCCCATCAGCTCAGATATTTATGCCCGCTCCATTTATGGATTCCATGCCATCTCCCAAAGGCTGCAAATCAAAGCCCCTTTGAAAAGGAGTCTTCGCTGTTTCCACTTGTTTGTCCATTGTTCAGACCATTTCCATCGGCTGCAATCATAGACTGGATGGCTCAGGTATGCACCACTGTATAGCAGACATGTTTGTTCGGCATTCAGCATGGCACATATAGAACAGCCTCTTAGAATGCGGCATCACCAGTGCCCCTGAAGGAGTTGTGTGCCTTACCTTGAAAGGTTTTTGTGATTAAGGCAACTAACTGATCTGTCTGCAAAAACAAGTTGTCGGCACTCTTCTTTGCTGTAAGCATCTGGACGTCTTGGCCATTCTTGGATTCCAAATCTCGGCAAAGGTCACGAAATCTCGAGGCAACGAAAGTGATGTGTGTCTGACAGTACTGCATCATGTCATGGTTTCTCCATGCATGTAGACAAATTTGTTATGCCCGAATAGAGTTTATGAATCAATAACAATCATCCCTTATTCTACTCTGAAGCTACCGTGCCATCATTTTGTATCCTTGACAGGCATGTTGTTCAAATAATTACTTGAAACAGGAGCTTTGCTACTAAGGGTGCAAGGTATTTCTCCTACATCATCACCACAACTATTGACTAATAGCTTCAAAGCAGGGGCTTGAATGCAAAATATTTATTGCATTGAAACAATTCACCCAGAAAAAGTACACACCATTCCATCAAATCTTCTTTGATCATACACAAGTAAATTGCACTGGGCATGTCACTAAATATTGAGATAAACACAAAATGTTGAGAACTAAAAGCCTCTCCAATTCACCCTTTTCAAAAGCCAACATGAAACACTAAACAATGCCTAGAAGGTAGATTGGGGCCCTACGCATGTGCAGTTCAGTAATTGGACACTTAATTTGTGCAGAAAGAAGACATGTAAAAAAAAAAACAATCCTGCAACCAATATGTTTGATAGGCGATTTGAATCACCAATTCCATATATCACAATCATGCGCAAGAGGCGGTAACAATGTGCTGGCTGTCGTTTTCAAATGCACAGCAAAATGTTCAAGCCAGATCAAGCAGAGAAAAAGGCCATCCTATGACAAAGGTGAAATAAACAAAAAATGAGGATGTAACAAAAACACAATCACAACACATAAATGCATTATCTCAGCCTGATACGAGATGCCAAGGATTTTTCAGAAACATTGTTCAGTGTCCTCCAGTTTTGTCTCAAAGACAGTCAGTTTTAACAAGGTGTCACAAACGTTTGTGAACTGTGACAGATCTGAAATCCTGTGACAGTGGTTGAGAATGCCAGCGCGAAATCTGGCAGCCACAAAGGCAAAACCCCAGCTTTCTAAAAAACGAGGATTACAAATAAAACAAGATGGCATCAAAGAACGCCCCCCTCAAGGTCGCAAGAAATGAACTGCATTTTGCCATGTTGCTAATTGCAGTGAGCAAAATGGACAAACAGAAGTATTTGTCTGACAAGGTCATTCATTATTGTAACAGTTGCTGCCACGATAATGAGATGAGTCATGCAGCCCACCACTGCGGAAATGCTTATACATCACGCAACTAATGTTCATGAGCAGAGCACACATTCCAATGTTGTTTTACTTCTACACCTGCAAATGATCGTGCAGTGCAAATTGTCTAAACTGTGAATTTATGATATGAAAACACAGAAAAGCAGGTAGCTCTGACTGCAATTTGTGCGTACTAGAAGGAGTTTGCACAAATATCTTTTATTAAAGACTGCAATCGTGTACAGCTTTTCATCACTTTACATGTATACGAAGCCACAATGTCAACATTACACAGACAATTGTACACTTCTATAAAATTGCAGGCAGTTTGTACTTATATTGCAACATATTTGACCAGCATGAGAACAAAATGCATATTAGGACAAAACAAAACATTTTGCTCGTGAAATCATCTCTTGGGCAAGCAGAAAAGACGTGCTTACTAGATATATTTACCCCTTAAGAGTTTGGTCAAGAACACTATGATGCCAAACACCAACAGTCTGAGTACGGAATGTAACCCTTTGCAAAGACCTTCCACACATTGACGACATACTTTCCAGCCCGGTATGAGATGAAGTTGATAGGGGAAGTCATGAAAACATGCATGCCACAATGAAAGAGCTGGCACAACTAATAAAAGCAATGAGTCTCCCTGCCATGCATTTCAACACAAAAAATTACAAAAGTGAAATATTGGGGAAGAAAAGAACCCCATATTGACCCTCCTCCGTCTCCCCCTCCTTTTATTTTTCGTAATGCTCGAATAGGCTGCCGAGTCAAGTGAACTGCCAGAGCTGCAGAAAGGTTTCCTCGGAAGTTGCTGACTCGGCATGCGGAGTATGCCAAAGGCAGGGAACCGTGAAACATCAGCCTATATTTAGCGTAAGCATGCCTGACTTCATTTCAGAATAAGCCCTTTTTCCTCAACAAATAAGTCACAATTCGCTCCTTCCACACAGCTTGCTTTCCTGGAACTATAAGCTTGCAGCACCTGTGCACCCATACACACACTGATGCTGTCACCTTCACGACATATTTCCAAGGAACTATATGGTTTGTTGTCACTCATGTAGTTGATTTATGCATTTTGTTATAACACTTGACACCCAGGTAAAATAATAAAACCTCGAGAACTGTCACATTGCAGCATTTTCTTTTATAATCATTGAAAACAAACTCAACTAGAATCCTTTGAATCTTGTTTGCCCGAGTTAGGTTTATTGAATGGCCACTTTCATTCTGTCTTTGTGATCAGCCAGGATCAGTAGAACATAAAATATGCATCAATAGTTTTAAAGTCCAAATTTTCTATGTTCAAAGAGATTAAGTGTTTATGTATTATCTTTCTCGTTGCTGCAACAATAATGCGATGACTACGAGTATGAACTTATGCTGTGGAGACCAAGTGTCAAGCACTGATCAGTGGTGTCAAGACTTATATGTTCAGCTTGAGGTATGGGCAGTATTCACTGGCGGTCATAGTTGAGCTCCCTGCTGCTGAGCACGTGTTGACGGTAAGCTTCTACAATGCTTCCAACACGCATGTTAAAAAAACACCACCAAGATTGTCTTCTTTGGAATACCATAAATAAGAACTCACACCGAGCATGTGCTGTAAGCAGTCACCTCAAATATGGCGTCCAATGAATACATCCTATTGAAGTAGCCCACAATTGCGTATGACCAATTTAAACGAAGAAACGATTGTTCTGCTTAGGTATTTCCAAGAGGGCGGGACAGTGTAACCGCGCGAGGCACGTGCAAGAGAGGAAAAATATGAGATCGCTCGGAATCCCGCAGTTACTTCGACCTCGGGTCAGGGGTTCACTTTAGAAAGAAAATACCGCAGTCTCAAGTTGCGCTGTCCTGTTCGTTTGGCTAGTTGCCCATGTAGTGATTGCATTATAATCAAAACTAAAGACCGCGGGTTCAATGTGTCGTAAGCTTCCAACCGTAGAAAAGGACCCATAGTCCGATTTCCGGGATCAAATGCTTCACACATATTTTGTATGTACGTTGCATTCTTTAAAAACGGTACTACAGAAATTGACCCCCCAAATTACGCGCGATCAAGTTCAGGAACATCAATTTTACGAGCTCGTCCTTAACGTTGCATAGATACACAAATAAAGAGTGGGTCACGCCAGCAACAAACTAACTACAGCACATCGCGAAACCACGATACGGCTATCTGCGAAACGGGACCCTATCTGTACTAGTACTATGCTACGATAGCGTACTCGAGCGAGGGCTTTGACATGCCACACATAACAATCCGGTCATTTATGTCCCGTAAAATAGTTTTACGGTACGTGGGCCGCCGAAGCTCGGTGTCGTGTGAGATTCCACAAGTTATACGGCAAAGTAGTACTCACGGCAAGCGAGCAGGGTGATCGGCTCCCAGCGACAGATCAGGGACCGGAGATGCATAAATAAAGACCTCGGCGTTCCACAAGAACACAAGGGGAGGCACCGCCGCAATCGGAGCGATTCCACAAGAGCTCCAGCTGAGCTAACGAGCAGCAGCCCAGCGTTGGCAGCGAGCGAAGTAGTCGGGCGCCGCCGCTGTTGAAGCCAGCTTCGGCTTGGAACCCATCGGAAAAAAACCGCGTGACCCAACTCCCGTAGCGTTTCCAGGAAGACGAGAAAAAAAATAAAAAAAATAAAACGGAGGGGGAGACGGCGAGGGTACAGCACCATCGATTTTTATTCCTTGTATGCGTTTTGCTTTAAGGAGAGGAAACCGGCGCTTCGTAAAAGGCTACCGCGGCAGCAGCCGGCCGAGCGAAAGGCCAACAGAAAACAAAAACGAAAATGGTGCCTTCCCCCGCTGCGGGCCGCAGTTCGCTCGACCTCTACGCGCGAAACACACGGTATATTGCGTCCTACCTTGTCAGCGTACACAGTGTATATCCTTACTGAGGCCGCACCACCGTCAAAGTGCCGTTTGAAACACGTTTGAGGTTCGCTGGAACGTCGAGAACACGCACACGAGCGGATTGTACTGCCACCCCGTCGCACACAGAGACCACCATTGATGACCAGCTGTTCCTCTCGGGCTGTTTCTCGACGCTGCTGCTGCCCTCACGTGGCCTCCAGCTGCGGCGCGTCACGGGACGCTGGCCAATGGGAGGCGCGCGCGAAAAGATGACGAAATAGCCGCGACCAATCAGAGCCGCCTAGCAACCGGCCCACTAGCGGGCAACGCAGGTAGCTCGCTCGCTGGCTCGCTCGTGCGCGCTGCTTGGCGCTGCCAGCCTGCTGCTTTGTTGGCATTGTGGACAGTCGATAGCGAGTCGCTAGGGCGACATCAACTGCGGTCGGGCGTTGTGTATTGTGCTCGGCAGTGAATTATTTCTGGTTGGCAACGTCGGGGTTCTCATCGCGTTTTTTTTAAATGAAGTGGCCATGAGTGCCACGAGCCTCGGTAAAGATGGGAGCGAAGAGACGGCGCATTGTATATTTTTTTTCCTTGTCGTTATCGATTTCTCCCTTGTAGGGCGCACAACGTCCTTGACACAGTAGCCTCAGCTAAAGCTTCAACAAAACTGAATGCACTGATCTTCCGGCTCAACACGGAGAATCCAAACATGACCGGGCGGCCGCGTCGTGAGGGAATGACGTCCCTAGGTAGATTCCTTTGGTGGCGAGAACTCTGCTATATATTGATTTATTGTGTGCAGATCCATCGCCTTGAAAGTATTGTTAAAGAAAATGTCAAATTTAAGGACACATTGAACGGTTGACACGCGAACGGTGAGGGTCGGATCTTCCGAATATGGCGTACTAAATTGCCACCGTCTCGGAGAAAGTAAGATTTTTGGACATCCGCCAGGGAATGAAGACGTCACAAGCTGCAGCGAGCCTTTCATCCTTTTTCCCCAGTTTGTCGGCAGCGGGGAGGGAGAGCAAAAAGCGTGACGTACTCTCATAACCACTGACGTCATGCCATTCGGGGGATCATGAAACAAGAATGAAGGCGGTGATCCTGAAAGGTGGCAATGTTGAACTCTGCGCACTTGCTCGCAAAGCAAGTGCGCAGATTTTTTTTTTTTTTTTTTTTTTTTTTTTTGTGAGGGGGGTTTACGAGGAGGTGAATTTCCATTTTCTTGCCTGCTTAAAGTTTCGTCCATAGTACTACAGTCGGTGACACGCGAAGAGTTCAGGGGAAGCTCCTCCCACCCCTTTCCACTTTAGCAGAGCGAACGCTGGAGAGGAGGCCGACCTTCTCTCCAGCGTTCGCTCTGCTAAAGTGGAAAGGGGTGGGAGGAACTTCCCCTCAATTGCGATGTCGTCACTGCACGATATTTTGTGCTGCCCACCGACCAGACTAACCAATTCTGCGAATCTGGAAACACGTCAAAATATTTAGTCGTTCGTTTTGTTAGAAAATGAGGATAGCGAAGGAAGCTACGAGAGAGGAGCAGTTCTCGCTGTAGAAGAATTCGTTGTGGGTGTATCCCCGTTTCACCCTTTTTGTTTTCTCGTTAAAATTCAAACAATCGTAACTACTGTCATGTTATTGTTATGTTGTTCTACCCCGCCCCGGTGGCAGGCTAACAGGCGCACGCCGCTCTCGCCTTCCTGTTCAAGCCCCGCAGGTCACCCGGGGTAACACTTCCCCTGCAAATAAAGGTTGTTATTATTATTATTTAATGTTTACGTGTGGTAGCCGCGCCATTCGAGGTACTCGAAGAAGTGCACCACGCACGATTAATTATTTATATAAAAACACGGGCCAATCAGAAAGGATCGCTGACCCCGGGCGTGTTCGAGTGCTTCGCTGTACAAAACAATTCTTCGGAGAACAATGTGTCCTTCGATCGTGTATTGAGGCAGGTGTTCCCTCCCATATACGTTTTATCAATTCAATTTTTGAAAGGAATATTTTTTTTTACGCGTGTCTTTGGAGAGCAGTGAACGAACTCGGTGTTTGTAAACAAGCACATGCGCATTTCCCGTAACTCCCGTGAGTTGTTTAAAAACAATCCACGGGAGGAAAAACACGGAAATCCTTTCTCGAAGAGCAGCGGCGCACGCGCTGTTCCACGGCCAGAGTCGCCATTTTGGAGTGACGCAAGAAAAACATCTAGAACCGGAAAGAGGAACAGAAGACAATACAGACGACACATCATAAAGTCCTCTCGCCCTTTCGCAACCCGTCTCAGTAAAACGAATTTATCTTCCGAGTGCATCCGTCCAGTGCATATGCTCAGTGCAAGATATGCGCACAAGGCCTCTCTAAATCAGTAATGTGTCAGCAACATTGGATGTGCGAAGAAAGTGCGCGGTGATATCGGACAGCTGGCTCGATTACACAACCGCTTTGCCGATACATGCAATCGTATTCTGTGCCGAGGCCTGGCTTTGCTGCGTGGGCCAAGAAAATGCGCTCGCTTTCGAAAACGTTCATTTATGAGTTTGCTCTAGATTTCATGACAATGGCAGATGCTCTCGTGGTCGTCCTTGCCTCTGTTATTCTTCAAGTTCATAATAACTGTTATCACTCCGTTTATTTTTTTTATTTATTTATTTTTTTATAAGAAATGAGTTTTTCAAGCAGGTACTTCATTTTTTCTCCGTTTTCTTTTTTTCCTTCAGAAAGCATCTATAATTTCACGCCGACAGGTAGCAAAAATCTGGTCGATTGTATCAGTCCTATTAAATGGATATGGAAGCGGGACGAATGCTACAATCTAAATCGATTAAGCGGTCAATTGTCGGTAAGCCGTGAAGGCCGCGCTGTCATGTCAGGGTCAATCGGGCGGTGGCGTTAGGAACAACACCTAAAGTAGAGCATATACAAAAAACAGGCGCCAAATTAAATTAAAAAAAAAAAAAAAAAAGTTTGCGAGGTCTGAATTAAAGTGTGAAGTTTACGCTCAACAACATCTCGCGAGCACAATCGTCGGATAATCTAGCATTTCAACCCAGACGTTGCCTGAAGCAGGAGATCGGTATTGAGTCAACTGTTTGCGCACAGTGCATACGTGATTAGAAATATTAGAGTACCGTACTCGAGAGCTACGCGTTTCGTGGCTGCGTTGCTTCTTTCTCAAGGAGCGACAACCGACGCTTGCGACCCTGCCGCTTGCCATTGCGACTCACGGAAAGTCATAGAAAGGAAGTCGGGCACGTGGCGACGCCGTTTGTTTTCTACGCAGTTCGGCGCAACGTTTCATTCGGAACAGTGACAAAACAAAAACATAACGGTCTTAAATCGATGATACGGGCGCTATTCACAATATTCGAAACTTGCGCGACGACGAGTGTCCGCCATTGCTTGAGCAGGCAGTCCGAGCTCGTATTAGACACGAGTGTGACGTCAGCATTCGGCAAGGACTCGGATCCAATCACACGCTTCGCGTCCAAGCAATGGCGACCGACAATGTTGCTTGAAGAAGTTTCGAAAAGGCTCTATTGAACAGACACCAAGAAAAAAAAAAAACTCTTATTCATCTATATAAAAAAGCTTACATTTTGTACATTTCTACTTGCGGAAAAAAAAAAAAAAGGATAGTAAGTATAGCAACATGGTTAAATTTAAGATTAACAGAGACGGAGGAAACGTCTCCACTGCGGGATGCCTTGGCGTGAGACACGTGCCGTCAAATCGTTTTCTAATGTCAAAGGCAATTAGTTGTTAAAACAAATAAGAAGAAAAAAAAAAACTCCATTATCCTGTTGTTTTGGAACCGACTCTGTTCTTTCTTCAGGGATGATTGTGATCGTCCCGAAACAGCAGCGGCATATTATCCGCAGTAGCGGTCTTCGTGTGTGCGCACTAAAATGTATTACCCCGTTTCAGGGTTTTTTACATCCGTGACAACGCTCTTTTATCACCCTTATTTCGAGTAATCGCAAAAGAGAGTGTTGTTGCGCGGAACACCCTTCATTTCGGCAGGTGTAAAAAGGGTGTAGCAAAGGGTGCTGCGTTTACTCCGTGAGGATAGCCTTACCAGAGGTATGCGACTCGTGGAATATAACTATCGTCTACACCAACTCTTTTTACTTGGAGGTGTACATTTCTCAACATCTTTGTGAAATACTGCCAAAAAAAAAAAAAGTAACGCAGTTGTAGCCTTCGTAATTTCGACGACCTACTAAAGAGCATCTTTCTAATGTCGAGCAGTCAACAGCGTCATGATTTCGGTCTTATGCGATCGCTCCATCATGTCCAGGGTGTAAGATTGACAGGTGGGGAAACGAGGGCCAAATGAGCGACCGGATTGTGTCCCCCTCGGTTTTCTCCTTTTCTGTGGCGCCATCTATGTGGAGCACCGCGAACTCTCACTCCGGGTAGGCGACCGGTGGTGACCAACTAAACTGACGGAGATGATTTCTCGTGGATTTTCAATGGAGGACTGTCGTGCTCTCGGTTTATTTTGCGCACTCTCCCATAGAGTTTCATGCAAATCAGATTCCGATTTTTTTCCTCTCGCCGCAGCGCCATCTGTCGCAAATCGGGGGTACCCGCAAGCAGACGAGTACACAATGCGGTCACGGCGCTGCGGTAGGCTTCTATGGGCCATTTCCCCACCTGTCTATCTTACACCCTGATCATGTCCCTGTTTATCGGCCCTGGGCGTGAACTGAATGAAGTGAATATGGTGGTTGTGGTAAACTTGCCTCTTGCAAACTTGTTGCTTCTAAAAATATCAGGAAACTGCTAACATCGCCAGCATGATATTTTTAGTGAGTAACCTAAAGCCGCCTTACTACCGTTCACACATCGTAGAGAAGACACGCTGCAGGCATGCATGATGACAGCATTATTTGCGGCTCAAGCCTGTTCGAAGCATCTTATATTGTCACGGACGACGAGGTGACGAAACAAAGAATATCTGAGTAAACCGAAACGTTTAACGTGGCGAACTTGTGCCCAAAGCAAAATGGGGAAAGAAGATAACAACAGAGCGTCGCGGGCGTCGAAGTCGGCGTAACAGCATGATCGAACACTGTCCTTGACGCGTGGGCTTCTGGAATAATCGGCATAGAAGGTTTGACGCGTAGAGCATTCGGAGATTTAGAATAAACAGCAATGTTCTCGAATTCCCCAAAACGTGACATTAAAAAAAAAAAAGAATAAAAGTCAGTTTTTAGGCATCAAACCTCGAGGAGCCAAGGACGATAACCATTGGGCCAGGGGCGCGCTTGCTTGCAGACGCGCGTGGCGATATGCATGCTTGGAAAGTGTCTGCGGACAACTTTTGCATGACCAATGCATACAAGGAGACTGCAGGCTGCCTCTTGGTTAATGTATAAAGCTGCACGCTAATGCATCACATACAAAGTATACGCTCAACAAAACCTGTCTGCAGAGTTCGAAACATATTGTAAGAATGGTCGACATTTTTGGCGTTTGGGAGGACGATATTCGTGGACCCCCGGCTGTTTTGCCTTTCTTTGTCGGGCGAGGGAACTTTCCTCGTGGACTTTCCGCCGGCCGCGGTTTTGTCGCACGTGTCCTTCTTTTAGCGGCGGGGGTCGTTTCGCGTCCGGGCCTCCTCCGGGACTGATCCAGCAAAGTCCCCGCGGAGTGGCTTGGACCCTGCGGAGCTGTCAGCCGAGGTCCGTTGCACGCTTGCCGGATCTCAAAGTCCACTATCGCTCTGTTTGCGCCCCGTGCTTTCGCCAAGCCCTCAAACGTCGGCGCCCGAGCGACGATTTCTGACTCGGAGTCGATGCACCATCGATAGCGGATCAGGTCGGAATCCCCATAGTTCGCATAAGGAGTCCGGATATGCATTGTTTGTATAGAGTTTGTGTACATAGTGTAAACACTGACCGTTCTACAGTACAAGCACGACGCTCCGCCTTGTGACTTTTCCCGGCGACGACGCACACTCCCGACAGGACCTCCGAAGAGCGCTCCTCACCGACCATGCGGCCCCGCAACAACAGCGTGCCCAAACACCAACCTCATCGAAAGAAACACCTTGTCTACTCATATTTATACGAAGAAAACATGTTTCTAAGATGATTGAGGCTCGTCCGCAGATGTTTCTGTTATCATCTCTGCAGCAAACACCGATTTTTTGTGTAATGTATATGGGCGGTATATGACCGCGGCTGGAGCCGGGGTCACACTGCTTATTCGAGACTCCAGCGATCTGTGACCCCCCATTCACACTGGAAGCGGATCCGCGTTCGCGAAGCGGTTGCGAATGCGGTTGTATAAAGATCCAGTGCAATTGCACGCGCATTTGATGTCATCAAATGCGCGTGCAATTGTACTGAATCCTTATACAACCGCGTTCGCAACCGCTTTGCGAACGCGGATCCGCTTCCAGTGTGAATGAGCCCTAAGGGACGCCACTATCGGGCAAATATGGCGGTCTAAAACAAGTCGTGCCGTGCCATGTGCCAGATCAACACAACGCTGGGGCATTAGGACGCAAGCGTTGAACTCAAAATGGTTTGCCCCGATTTTTATACTCCACATTTCGAACCTGCGGCGATGTGTTGTCGGCAAGGTTCCAGAGGATTGAATGTCTTCGAGAAAGCGATGAAAGATGAACGATGATAAACGCTTAATGTCTGGTTCGCGCGCGGAAGGTCGATCACAGCGACGCTTTTGATCGCTCACGTCTCCACTAAAGAGCACTCACTGGCAGCTGTATACGCGTCTGCTGAGCGCGTTGACGGCGAGCTTCCAGAGTGTTTTTGCAACGTGCATTCCCGCACTATCAAGGTTGCCGGTCATAGCAGCCTGTTAATGTGAGCTCGTTCTGGGCATGCGCTCTAAACATCGCCCTCAAATATGGCGTCCAGTGGATACCCCCTATACATCATACAAAAGACAGTCTGTCAGACATCAGTCACCGCAATATACGTGGTTCGAGTGCCGATTGGAAAGTTTGTCCTTGAACTCGTTGCCATGCGGCATTCGAATTCGAATCTGTTTGCAGACTGTCTTCTGTATGATGTAGAAGCGTGTGACCCCGGCTTACGGGTGTAAAAGTTTTTAGGGTGTGTTGCGTGTAAAGCATGTTGGACATCCTTTATTTTATTTTTTGGTATTTCTCACAGTACTACGTGTGTTTCGCGGTGTTCTCCCCTCGCGTGATCCTCCAGCGTGATCCTCGGAGGGCGCCCGATAGGCCCCTCTGGGGTCAGTCGCCTCTCGGCCAGCGCCTGCCCCGACGAAGGGTTTGCCGCGCTCGCGGAAAGTCTCCATCCAGAGTTTCTCCGGGCGCGTCATTGATAGCCGAGGCCGGCGCGAAGCACGGCATACGCCGCTAGCAACTTTCACGTTGCGCTCTTGTAATCGCCGTATTATATCACGCGCAGGAGTAATCGAGGCGGACAATCTGATTGATTCGTTTCCGGAGCGATCGCAAGAGCGGAAGTTGTTCAGCCAAGTCGATTACCGAAACGTCTCACCCTCGATGCCATTTCTAGTTCTTCCTACCAGCTTCAAATAAGGAAAATGGCGGCGCCGGCAAAACAATCGGGGAATAGAGTGTCGATACTCTAATAAGCGTAATTTATTTAGTGACTATACCCAGTTTCACCTTAGGGCGGATCGGAGCAAACTATAAGGGCCATTGCAGCCAATCCAATACCGTGTGAGCTGACCTTCCGGAGTGGCGTGACCACGTGCGAAGCGCCAAGTCACGTGACATCCCCACGGTGCTCGATTGGCTGGGAAGGCTCCTGGCATCCGCTGAGCTCCAGCGTGGGAAGGTGCTGGAAAGAAAAGCACGACAAAGTAACGGTTACCACCAAATAAATCCGTTCCCTTTGACTTCTTATCCTCTGACGAACTGTCTTTAGAACTTAAGTCGTGTACGGTTGAACCCTCGCATTAATGAAAATATTAATAATATTTCTTCATTTCCTCTCTAGGGAGTAGGGCCAAAAGGCTATGCTCAGTCGCTTGACCAGGTTCCTGGCCCGAGACCTTGTCGCACCTGCATTCAGTACGTTCTATTAGCTTCGATGACGGACTTTTGTTTGCCTATGCTTTACGGCTGCGCATGTGATTCTCGTTCTTTAAATGACCCCCCCCCCCCCTCCTCCCTTCTCCGATTAATTAAATTAGTCGTAATAAAGTCAAATCGTGCCTCTTGATAAATTGTGACATATATATATCTTGACCGTTTACGCCCGGTTGTCCAACGAAGTAGGATAGCCGGATGTGAGTCACACGACGGTCCTTAGCAAGTAACCTCGCGAACAAATATCTCCATAGCGTGGGAGAACTAAGACCACAGCATCGAGAACATTTCTTTGCGTGGCCTGTCAAATAACTGTCTCACTGATAATCGCACCTTCAATTAAAGACATATATATATGACGCGCTGTTTAATTTATTTATTTATTAGTTTTCCCCGAGGCAGTGCGCTTGTTCGGTGCAGGCGCGAAAACCATCGCTTAGGAGACAAAAGGAGAGACACGTGCAAAGGAAAAAGAAAGAAGTTATATCAAATGATTTTACGCGGTGAAGCCGCCCATCTATCAGGTACTGAACTTGTATGTCCTTGACGTGCACTCGAACTGGATAAAACCGATACAATGCTCGAGTGTTGCTGAAATCAAAATATTAATGTGAGCTGTCGCCTTTTTGTTTGATTTCTTGTTTCCGTTTTTAACCTCACGTTTCAGGGCTTGCATGTCGTCACCCGAGCCTGCCACGCGCCACCCCCCCCCCCCCCCCCCCCCCCCCGCATTGAAGTGGTGAGAGACAAGCAGCGATAGCCCCCCAGCGCCCACAAGAGACAATTGGCCGACGTGACACACTCGATGATGATGGAAAGAGACCCAATCTCGAAAGCACTCAGACTTGTTTGCTCGACCCCGGGTCACGTCGACCCGCGACCTTGCCACCGCCTTTTTTTTTTTTTTTTTTGTGGGCATGTTGGCGCGCGAATGATTTGCAATTGGAGTGTGCATTGTTTGTTAAGTTAGTTGAAGTTGCGTCTGAGACAAACAAACAAGGCAAATATTTGGAAGGACGTGCCAGACGTATTATCTTTCCCTCGAATGTGTACTCGTGACGGGCATTGTTGAAACTAAAATGTCCCCTCAAAAAATCTACACGATTTTTTTTTTCCCCCATCGTAAAATTAAACTATTTATCGCTGAACGCTTATTCTCCACCTACATATATCGTCAGTGTTCCGATCTAGATGCCAAAGTTGCAGAGCTACAATATCTTATTCAAACGTTCTAAAAATTATACATGATGGTGAATGGCGCCAGTTACCAAAGGACAAAAACGGGCAACTTTTTCCAATTGAAAATGTCAGAATATCACATACCTTTTGACTGAGATGACGGTTAGTTGTGAAATCTTGGCATCCGGACTGCTAGCGCTACATTTGCGCGGAGAATGGGCGTTTGACGACGCGTAATTTATTTTGGCGGAGAACCCCGACTGGGAATCAAGGCCTCGGAGGGTCTCCGCCTGAGAGGGCCCGCGCGGAGGCACTAAATACAAAGGGAACAAAGAAGGGGCCCGTTCCAAGGACTGCAGATGGGTGCCCGTATTGCCTCCGGACAGGGGGTCCCGCGGAAGACGCGCTATGGTCCATGCCTGTAGCGCAGGTGACGTTACATATACAGACACTGCACTCGTCACTCGGGCCTCCGTAACTCGATCGGATTGTATGAATGATTTAAAACGGGTTGTATGGATTGATGCTTTGCGAAAGCGGAAAGTCTCTGAAGTGTGTCGACTTGTGATCTGCAAATCAGAACATTTGGCCGGTGCAGTAAGCGACTGCTAACCTGCAGTGTTTAGGGTTCGTCACGCGACTACCGACGCAGAAATAAAAAGTTGGTAGAGGAACTTGAGAAAGTACCCCTTGGAAGCTCCCGAACAGCCTCAAGTGTCGCCGTTATCTATACGATGACCCTAGCCAAGCTCGGAATTGTATTGGTATTCATATTTTTTTTTTTGTTGTTGTTGTTGTTACAGAGAAGAAGGGGAAGCGAATGGTCTGTCCGTTAGAGATAGTGAACCTTTTTCGATTAACGAGATCCGTCAGGAGGTCTGTCTGGGAACTACAAATGAAGGGCAGCCCAACGTGCCTCCACCAGGCAGAACACGTTGGAATCGTGCCGCTGTATCGGTTTGCAATGCTTTTTATGAAAACATTAAAAAAAAATCGTTGAAATGATCATGTACGCGACGAAATGGGCGCTAAGAATGTTGATCGCGGTGGACGGTGCCCTTCGCAAATGGCGACAGCAGGAAGCAATGGTCAGGGGAGAGGGTGTACGCATGCGCAAAGGCCATTTTGGGCCTATTCTCGTTACGAGGGGCAGGGGATCAAAGAGTGGAGGAATCAAGAATAAAGGAGGGGGTAGTCGAAAATGGTAAGCAGAAAAGACGTCGTGCAGGATGCTTCAGCAGACGCTTTGAAGAGGACGTCGACTGATGTTCAGATTCTGCAGCGCAGCGCTAAGGCGTAAACCAGCCGGCGCCGTTTGGTAATGCAGCGGGGACAGTTCTACGTAGTGTCCGCACACGTCTTCGGGGACATACCAGTCTGAGCCTGATCGAGACAAGTGCGGAGTCCCTGGGTCGTGAAAGGATGCGCGGCCTTTAATAACCCCCCTCGCCTCCCCCCCACGATGACCCGCAGTAGCCCGCCGAGTTCGTCTGCTCCTTGCGCATCTCGTGTGTTTATTTGCCCTCCCCCCAATGGGCCCACGTGCTTCTGTTGACCCTCGGTCTCGACCAATGACGGCGCGAGCTCGTGCGCATTGACCGTTGATTGGCGTGCCTGCAGTCCCACTGAAGACGTCAGCGTTTTCCGAGGCTTTTGGTCCACTTCTTGTTTGGGTGTAGGAGTCTTTGGCGCTTGTGTCCCGCGGAAACGCCTGACCCCTATCCTCATATTCTGTAAAACCACGTAACGACGCCTGCTGTTTCATCGAAGTTCGGAACGAGTGTTGTGGGCGGAAGGCACCAAAATACCCGTGAAAATGACGCCACCACGTGCAAAGAAAGTTGAGTGTAACTGGCCCCGACATTCAATGTTTAATTGCGCATATTTTAAAATCGAGTATCTAAAACCCGTATAAAAAACAAAAAACAAAACAAAAACATGAAACGAAAAAAAAAAAAATTAAGCAATCTGGTTGGGCCACGCGTGTAGAAAAATAAATTTTATGCAAAAATAAAATATTTTAGAGCAATATTGACGGCGGGAGATTTATTTGAAATTCTGGGCGGTCAAGTCCGTGACGTCACGGGTCATTCGGAATTGACCCCGTAAGTGATGACGTCACAACACGGCGTCTGGGTCCAAACAAACCGTTGCTAGGGGCGTTGCTGTAGACCAATGTTACCAAAACAGTCAGTTGGGAAACTACCATAGCGACTTATCTGAAAAAGTGGCCCCGATCTGTCCTCGAGAACCGAGCTAATGACGAACACAACGCCGCCATTTCTCCCGCAGCGGTCACTCGAGGAACTGTACGTTACTACTATTTTGGCTTTAATCGGCTATTTTGGAGCCGAAACAGATGCAGCGGAAGAGTTTACGGAGGTGCCACCCCCGTCTCCCCAGCGGACGCGCCGCGACTTGCTACCGAAGTTAAAATGCACCTAGGTCGGGACGCGCTACCTGAGAGCATCGCTGAGGCATGTTGTATAAAGACAATATTAATTGTATCACAAAACCCTGCAACCTAAAGATTTTAAAAACATCACGCGCCCATCATTTGGTACGAAACTCTAATACATTTCATACAAAAAGAGTCTTTTCCGTTTGTTTTTACGCAAAAACATGCTTTCTAAAAGCTCAAGGTGACCACAGTACAGACAAATGATAAAGAGTGGCGCTGTTGTCGTATTTAGCTCGGTCTCGGTGGACGCCAGCGGCCCAAGTTTCGACGGCAAGTTTCCCAAATGAGTGTTCTAGTAACGTTGCTGTGGACAAATGCATGGGGACTCCGCATGAGGCTAGGTTTTTGCTTACAAGTAAGTAAATATTTTTTTGTAAGCAACCTAACTTCTTGATATCTAATTATGAAGATGTTCTTGTCTTCTCAGTGTCGTATTGCAACAATGAAAGCCATTTCTGAAGTATTACACTCCGCTTTGCCTTGGTAGCAGACGACACGATATATTTGCTGATCTCTGTTGCAGCGGGCGTCTTCATTGAATTGCGTCGGTAAACAAGCGACAAAAACAAGTGCATTTCCGTAGCCGTAGAGGCCTCCGCAATGTGCGTTTTTTTTCTGTGAAGAACCCAGCTTAGTTCAGAGGGGTGAAAATGCCGTAAAATCAAACCACGTCATGCAGATCATTTAGGACGACGACCTGAAGTGCGTTACCGGCGTAGTGCAGGCCAGTATGAGAAACAAATCGTACGCCGTCAAGGTAATTCGCTTATTATTGTTATTATTATTGAGGTTGTGAGGTTATTCGAGAATTTAATGTCTATCGCGATTTTTCAGTAACCATTGCAGCGACGGTTACAACCAGGTGCGATGCACCCTCACATAGCGCGAGTCCATAAACAAAATTTGGGATCTCGGCCGATCGACTGAAGTGCTTTTCTCACGGGTCCAATGCGATATTTTAGCAGACGATCATCTCGATCGACGATCGGACTTTCGATAATCTATATTTTGCATCGCACCCACTATGAATTCTTTTAAGTTACTAACAATCATTATATTTAGAACAAATGCAATATCAGAATATCGTCCTTATTCACACGATTCAAACAACGGCGCCGGCTTGGCCTGCCGGCGTGTGGCAGACGGCATACTTCTCGCATTCGTCGTCTGCTGCAGGCATCTTGAGGACCGGAAGTTGCAGTCGTAAATATTTCAGAAACAAGCGATTACTGGCACACTTCTGTCGAAATATATATGACATTCAAGCTTTCTATATCTGTGATTTCTAGAAGTATATAAACCCGACTCCTGATTTTTGAACGATCGGGTTTTGGTAGCGAAACCTAGCCACATGTATTTGTCCATAACAACGACCCTAGCAACGGTTTGTTTGGACCCATGACTTCACACTTACGGTGTCAATGACCATCTCGGTTGAGAAGGCGAAGCCGATCCACCTTTCCTCCATGCGCCCGAAATGCCAAGACAGAAGCCAAGTGGAAAAGAAGGTGGCTGTCGATTAAATCCGTCTCCGCCGTCTAAAAGTTTTTTTTTTTTTTTTTTTTTTTTGTACGATTTGTAAGCAGTAGTGACTTCGGCTTTCGAGAGATAACGCAGGAATTAGCTTTAGTCAATAGCCGAGAGAAAACCCATTCCTATCCGAGTTTCGCTGAAAACGTTCTCATTGAGCGGCGGCCGACCGAGTTGCCCATTGAATCCCTGGCGACGCCATTTGCACACATCGGGGAGCGAGAACAACCGACGTTCCGGGAACGATGCGACGAGTGCCAAAAGGATAAACGCCGGAAATAATACTGCCACGAAATCACTCTTGCGCGCCACGCTATCTGGGGCCCCGTCGTAAAGCCCGGTGGAAGCGACCTCGTGCCACGATCCATCGGAAGTTCCGATAAGACCCCGATGACTGCGCGCTTGCGCAAAGATACTGAGCAGCGTCTTGTAAAAGTATAGCAAAACCCTACACGCGCATGACGAAGCAGTTTTTGCGGGGGCAGAATTCGCCAGAAGGTCGGTTCGCAAAAAAAAAAAAAGTAATTGCTCTTGGGCAGCGGAAATGTACACCCGTGAGCGATATGAAGGTGAACAGCCCTCTTCTTGTTTTTGACGCTCCTGCAAGCTTTGGAACAAGCTCTGTCCCATACGAGGGCTAGAACGCAATGTTTAGACCCTCAAGCCACGTACCATTTGAGACGTTGAGAGTTAATAGAGAGTTTTAGTAGACCGTTTTCATCTTCCGCTCCGCTCTGAGGGTGCCAAACTGCGCATGCGCGGCCCGCTTCGCCGGAACGGAAAGCGGAGGTCCAAAAACGCGTTTTAGTAGAGCGTTTTTCTTCAGCGTAAGAGCGTTTTGAGCGGGTTCGAAAAATTTGCTTGCGTTGCCCCACAAGTGGACGTTTATAGTACTAGTGAGACAAAAAAAACCTAAGCGTTAACACCAAGAGAGTAAAAGGGAGCGTGATTGTAGAGGTAGTAAAAACGAAGGCGACAATAATGAACACAAAAGAGTAGGCACACACCTGAAGAAATATTAAGCTATAAAATAAAAATATAATCGTTCCACCTTGTGTGCGAGTGAAGCCGAAGGTATAAGCATGAGCATGTTGCTCTAAACGGTACTTGCACTGCACGAGCGCGCGTGCTTATCAAGGACGCTGAAAGGCCGGCACTCGCTCTTGTAGCTTCTGCTCCACTCGAATTAAAACTGACGCAGATTTACTTATTCGAAGTGGAAAAATAAGAGAAAAGGACGAAGTTTGCTCATTGCGAGTACATCCTTTTGCGTAGTACGAGTACAGTGTTGCTCAAGGCTAGCAAGGCATCTGCACGATGAATCCCCGCTGTTCTCAAGGAAGGAGACTTCTACTAACGAGATTAAGCTGGCGAAACATCGAATCTATTATTCGTATCCCTCGTGCCATCAAGCGCCATAGCTTCCTTTCCGAACGCGGTTTGCTGGATATTTCCAACGTAGAAAAGAAACCCTTTAGGAAGCTATCCTGCTTAAAGAAGGACCTGGCTGTTCTGCATGTGGGCCTCCAAATACCAGCGCCCGACAGATCGGCGCAGTTTGTTGCCAATTTGGCGAGACGCTTTGCATGGTTCTTACTCAACTGGCCTATCCCAACTGTCTGTTCGTACTTGGATGAGCGTTTCGACGGAACTTGTCGGTGTTCTTCAGTTCTGTGAACCTCATCGTGGGTCACATCAACGAGAGGTTCGGCCACCTGCTCGCTGACATCAACAAACATAGGTGGTTGACCCTGGCGAAACTAGAGCTGTGCTCACAGGTGAGACCCTGCATGGTTTGTGTAAATTTCGCGTTTCCATTGTTTCTAGCGCAGCTGCTCTGTCTGGTGAAAAGTTGCTTTTTTCTATACGCCAAAGGAGTACGTGGGCAGTGTCAGGACAAGTCACGACGAGCGCGTTCGTAATATATAAGTATTAGTAAGCCTCTTTTACGAGCCCTCTTTGCTCTACTTTACGCTCTGCGAGAAGCATCGTCCCCACCGCGCATGCGTGGCCCGCTCTGAGTTGGAGCGTATAGTTAGCGGAGTGAGCGTGCGCTCCGCTTCACAAGTTGTAGAGCGGACTGCCCTCAGCGTCCTTAGCGTGATCGCTTAGATCTCAAGATGGCTGCACTTACTCAATACGCGTCGCTGTTTTTGACCGTGACCTCAGCTTGAAAGAGGTCGAATCAAGAAGTAAAGCGTACGCCCCGCGCGTAAAAAGTAAACCATTCGATTTGAGTTCTAACACAAAACAGCATAATCAAACGAAGTGAACGAGTATCACTTTGCAACCAGCACGGCGTCGGTAAAGTCGTCGCGTTTTGTGGACGTCCTATGGCTATGCAGTCAGATGTACGGGTGCGCGTGCTTGAACGCCGATTACATCTGTGCATGCGCCCTCCTGTCGAAAATGCCACTGAAAGCTGACCGCGAGCATAGCGCTCGCAAGCTGCACCAAAGAAACCATTCCTCTCAGCTTTATTTATTCACACTCGCTCGCAACTTTTGAATCGTTTAACTTTCCTAAAGAAATGTTTGCATTGGATTTCCTTGGTAGATTTAGAAAATAATAGAAACTTGAATGCAGCCTTTTTAAAAGTGCAACCTATGGTGCCGCTAGACTTCGAGGCCGCCTTATTTTGGCCAAGTGTCTAGGGAGCAAGAGAGCTACGTCATTGTTTGTCGCGGATGCGAGTCTAAATGTATTAGACACGAATGCTGCGTCAATACTGAATATGAAATGGGTTCTAGTCACAAGTCTCGCAATAAAAGCGATGCCCAAAATATGGTGGCCCAATATGTTACCCGGTGGTGTTTTGAAAAGAGTTACCAATAACGGTCGAGAGAATATTCCACGTCAATTTTTTGTCTGGTGAAAACCAGACAGGCATAAACAATGCAAAATTTAGCAAACACAACCCTGAACTTCTAAGCAATAGTGGTAGATTAGAACAGTTTTCAGAAGTTTCGTTTTTAATTCTGGCGTAGCGGGCCTCGCATGCACAGTTTGACGGCCTCAAACCTTAGCAGAATTAAGGAACAACTATATATA